>NC_041216.1:11554181-11580182 GCF_002837175.3 Physeter macrocephalus | reverse complement strand
GAGCGCGGGACACTGAGCGCCCTGGGCTGGACAGACTGTGACTGTGAAACAGACTTGGGGGAGAAGCATCTCTTCCAACTGTGACAAGGCCCAGGTGGTGGTGGGGTGGGCAGGGCACGAACTCCCTGGAGGCGGCATTTCTGGGCGGCCTATGGGGCAGGTGGAGGCCAGGGACTGACCCCGATGGGCTTGGGTTTGAATCCGGCTCTGCCATCTCCAGGTGGGTGGCCCTGGGGAGTCTTGCCATCTCTCTGAGCCTCAGTTTCCACACTTGGGTCGGTGTGGGTGGGGCTGGAGGGGCCGGAGCAGGAGTTGGCTTCACAGGGCCTTGAAAGTCAAACTCAATGTTGGGGTCTTTCCTTTAGGAGCAGGGGGCCCTCTGTGGTGCTTTAAGCAGCTGGGGGACAGGAGGGTTTGCATTTCAAATGGATCACCCAGGACCTTAATCTCAGCCCCCCTGTGGGTTGTGAGGACAAAGTGGTAAAATGCTGATGAAAAGCTTAGACCAGTGATGTCTCAGCAGAGTCTCAGGAAATGACAGCTAATGTCCTGGGGTGGAGGTGGGTGGATGGACGCCCTGCCTGCCCCACCTGTCAGGGTGCCCGCACTGCACCCGGCATCTCATGCACATCTCACTGCGTCCTCACAGCCAGCCCTGGCAAGGTGGGGGGTGTTACCACCCCAGTTCAAAGAAGGAGAAATTAAGGCTCAGGGGAATCCCAGGATGGGAAGGACCTTAGAGAAGTGCCCTCCAGGCCCACATCCATTTCACAGAGGGGGAAACTAAGGCTCAGGTAGGTTATTGATCTACCTGTTATACTTCAGAATCCTAGAGTGGGAGGGTCCAAAGAGACCTGGCTGTGGCCAAAACCCATTTCACAGAGGGAGAAACTGAGGCCCAGAATGCTTCCCTGGCAATGTATACCACTGTGTTTGTCCACTACTTCAATTAATTACCCCTAAACAAGGATAACTAGGCAAATCTATTACTATTTAAAAAAAAAAAGGAAGAAAGAAAGAGAGAGAGAGGAAGGAAGAAAGAAAGAAGTAGTCATAATACATAGCACCAAGGGACAGATGGAGCAGGGCAGCCCACAACTACCCTAACATCAAGGGACAAATATTTTAATTATCAATGCTATCAAAAGATTTATGACCAAAGGGGGGAAATGATGAAAGAAATTTTCACATATTGATGTATGGGGAATCATTCTGGCTTATACATGAGTTAACTTGAAGTTTATGCTAACTAGAATAGCCTATTTGTGGCCTAAAACATATATTGTATATCTGCTTTAATTATTAAAGAAAAGGGCACACTGACCAGAAGTAAAAAATATCCATATTAAAAATAAAGATTAAATGCCTTCTTTCCTGCAAAGCCAAAGCTGGTACTCCTTCTATGATAAGATTCCCTTCCCAGGTGCCAAGCCGATACTGACTCACTGTGTATGTGCTGACCTGCTTTTTTTTGAAACCTTCAGGGAAAGTATCCCTGCCTCATCTGATGTTCTTTGTTCTGAGAGGAAACCATGCTTCTCCAGAGCAGTTCCTCAGCATTATCTGAGAGACTGTCTACTGTTCTAGAGTCCTCACGTTGGCTCAAATAAAACTCTTTTCTATTCCTATTAAAAAAAAAAAAAAAAGAATCTCAGGGCTGACCCTCCAGCTCAGGGTCACCCGCTGGCCTCCTCCTGAGGTCGGGGGGGTAACATGTTCAGGTGACAGGAACACAGCAGGCGGAACACGATGCTGGTGCTCAGGCCCAGAGCTGAGGGACCGGCAGGAGCGGTGGGGATGGAGTCCTGGCAGAGAGACTAAGTGAGGCCCAGCGAGGGGGGCAGAAGCCACCCAGCTCCAGCGACTGTCCAGGCCATACCCGGGGTGGTCAGACCTCCTGATTTTTCAGGAGAAAAGGAAAGCAGATTTTTATGTGTGCTACCCCAATTCTTAAACATTGGGCCTCCACCTCCACCCCCTCCCCTCTCTCCCACCTTCCTTTCTTCCCTTCCAGACAAAATGTTTATTTTCAGAAATCTTACCAAGGCTCTGATATTTACACTTTGGAATGAGAATATTTTCTATTTCTCTTTCCCAGAGCAAGGCTGCTGAGTGAGGTTTTTCTTGAGGTCATGCCTGCCCTTCTGGAAGTGAAGTGCTTTTCTGAGCCACTTACAACCACCAATATTTATTGAGCACCTACTGTGTACCAGGCCTTTTCTCATGAGAATCAATTTAATCCATTAAAGAGTTCTGTTAGGTTGGTTCATCTGTGTGTTCCTTATGAAAATCAGAGGCTTGGAGCAGTTCAGAAACAAGTTTGTGGTCACACAGCAAGTAAAGGGTGCAGCAGGGACAAAAACTCACATCTCTGATCCAAAGTCTGCTTTTGCCCATGCACCTGTGGTTATCAACTGGGGGGGTACTTTGGCCCCCAGGGAACATTTAGCAATTTATGGAGATATTTTCAATTGTCACGACTCAGGGGGTACTACTGGCATCTAGGGGACAGAGGCCAGGGATGCTACAAAACAGCCTATAATACATAGGGCACCGCCCCCCCCCAAGAAAGAATTATCTAGAAAAGCAGCCTACCAAATGGGAGCTGCAGCTGCTTGGCCACGCCTCCGCCACTGTGGATACAGAGGATGGGCTGTGCGGACCAGTGCTCAGGAAGTTCCTTTCACACATTTGTTCTCCACTGTCCGGCAAAGGTGTGTGGAGCCCCCTGCCTGAGCTGGAACTCCAGGGAGACCACTTCCCATCTCTGCGCCTTTGGGCAAAGTGCTCCACCTCTTCGTGCCTCAGTCCCTCATTTGCAAAATGAGACACGAGGGAGGTAACTTGCATGAAGCTCGTGGCACCAGGCCTGGGAGGAGGGGGCAACATCCATGTTAGTTATCATCAGTGTTAAGAAGGACTCAGAGCCCCAGCATGTCCTCCTCCAGTCAGGAGTCTCACTGAGCAGATGTGAAATAGTCACCCCTCTGGGAATTGGGGGTCTCCTTTGGAAGTGCCTCCTCCCAGACAACACTCCAGAGAATTCCCCACCTCGACCCATTCACGGCTGCCTCAGGTTGGGGCACAGCCATCCACAGAGCAGGGAAAGGGAAGGAAGGGAAACTCACGGTCCCACTGTCCTGATGGGGATGACAATTCTGAATGGGTGGATGTCCAGCCACACACCCATCACACCCGCCGATTGAAGCCTCAGGCAGGCGGGCTCAGGGCCCGAGTCCTCCTCACTGCAGGGCTCGCTCTGGCCCCCACCACCAGGCCTAGTGGAGTCATCAAATAAATCCAACATTAAGAAAAGGGGGGCAGACACTTTCCTGAAATTCAGTGGTAATAAAGGAGAAAAATGGATCGGTTTGCTCCAGATAACCACCACAAGAGAAGTAATTTATCTGTCCTGTGCGAGGATGCTGGTAGCAGAGGCAGCTGCTCAGGTAATTCAACAGCCTCAGATTAACAGACTCCTTGGGAGCCGTCTGCACACGTCTCTGTTGGGTTTCTCAGGACACCTCTATTTAGATTTCATCAGGTCTGTTTTTCTCTGTCATCCCTGAGCAGGGAGGCAGGTACCACACTGGGTGGCACAATTGAATATTGATTTGCCAACAGTGACCCAGAGGAAAACATTGCATTCAAGTGAACCAATTGTTTACAACTGCCTGAACCCCCACCGCCCAGGACCTTGGTTTCCCCCATGAGTCGCTGAGCTGCTAGTGTCACTTCAGGCAAATGAGAGCCCAGTTTTGTGCTCATAGGGAATAATGCCTCAGTTTCCTCATCTGTAAAATGGAAATAAAGACATGAGCTGAAGGACTCTCTCACTTTATTCCTCGAAATCTTTTAAAATGAGCATATGTTGTAGTACTTGTTTTTGTACTAAGAAAAGAAAATAAAGGACCACTGCCCAGAGCTGCCTGTGCCTCAGCGGCTGCCCTGCTCTATAGCCAGCCCCTCCCTGCCCAGCCTGTGGCTCTGCTTGTGATTCCATCCCTAAACCTGGGCCCTGCATCCAGGGCCTGCTGCATCCTGAACCCACTGTGAAGCAGACTGTCCATGGACCCCACTTTCCTGTGCTCTGTCTGATGAGACAGCCCTGCTGTTTCGTCTGGGGCCTCCAGAGCCGACTACACCCTGAGCTGCAAATGGCAGGTGTCTGGGCCTTTTCCTGGGACAGGGCATCTCCTGCCTCAGGGTCCTTGAGGGCCATACTTCAGGCCTGTCCCATCCTGCTGGAAAAGAAAAAAAAAAGGATGGATGATGTACGGAAGAGGCAGGTATAAGGGACAAAGTGTGTCAACATGAAGGCCCTTCTGTCTTAGAACAAAGCTGTTTCCAGGAGAAAAAAAGAAACGGAGCAAAGGAGGTAACAGCCATAAGTGAAGGACCCAAACTTTGAAAATATTGAATACAGTAGTCCCCCCTTAACCACAGGGGATACATTCCAAGACCCCCAGTGGATACCTAAACCTGTGGATAAAACCAAACCCTATATATACTATGTTTTTCCTAGACACACATACCTATGATAAAGTTTAATTTATAAATTAGGCACAGTAAGAGATTAACAACAATAACTTACATTAAAGTAGAACAATTATAACAATATGCTGTAATAAGAGTCATGTGAATGTGGTCTCTCTCTTTTTTTCTCAAAATATCTTATGGTACACATTTAATGCCTTTTCCATCTTAACTAAGCAGTTATCATGCACTGTGGCCATAATTTTTGCAGTTTGAGGTGCAACGGCAAAACTAGCAAGCATCTCTTTTTTCTTCTTCACAATTTCATGGATAGAAAACTCATTCTTGCCATGGATTTAGCAACCTCAGCATACAATTTTTTTTTTTTTTATTAAGTCAAGAACTTTTACCTTTTCACTTAAAGAAAGCAAATTACGGCTTCTCTTTGGCACATCCAAATTGTCAGCATCACTACTCTTGTGCTTTGGGGCCATTAGTAAGTAAAATAGGGGCTACTTGAACACCAGCGCTGCAATATTGCCACAGTTTATCTGATAACTGAGATGACTACCAGTTGACTAACCGGCAGGATATGCTGGCCAAAGGGATGATTCACATCCTGGGTGGGCCAGAGCGGGGTGGCTCAGGATTTCATCATGCTACTCAGAACAGCATACAATTTAAAGCTTATGAATTGTTTACTTCTAAAATTTTCCATTTAATATTTCTGGACTGCAGTTGTCCTCGGGTAACTGAAATTATGGAGCGCGAAACCCCAGATAAGGGGTGACTCTTATAAAACTAACCGTATCAGTGTGCCCTGCCATGGTTGGCTAAGTAGAGAAGAGGACAATAACTCATGAGCAGCATTCCTTGCCTCCTTCTTTTCAGCTCCAGCAGCTTTTGTTTCATTCTAAGAAAAAGAACAGGAGGCGGGGAGCTTCGATATCTTCTCCCCCTTCACTGGATGAAGGGTAACTTTCAGCTCAGCCTGGGCTTCACTCCCATCACTGAGACTCTTTTCCACCGCAGGCACACTGACCTTCTTTTGGCATCTCTTACTGGCCAGGCTCCCTCCTACCTCAGGGCCTTTACATGTGCTGCTCCCTTTGCCATAAACATCTCCTGAAGGGAGGGGTAGGAATACAAGCTATAGATAGGGAAGGAGCAGAAGAAATGAGACCACATCCCAAGACCAGGGACATGGCATGTGCCTAAGACTGAGGCAAATTTCCCCCTGCCCCAGCCCCCCACCACCAAGCTAATAAGCTTTCAGTAACAGATAATGGCATAGTACTATTGAGAGAGGGACAGCAGAGGAACAAGAGCAGGCAAAAAGACCAATTCTGAATCACAGGGCAAAGGAAAAACCTGAAGCTGAGGACTGAACAGACTTTGTACTGGCAAAACAACCCTACACAAGGTATTGCTACAAGATTTTAAAGTTATGCACTGAGGATAAACATAGCAAAAATTCAGCCTTGCTCTTAACTAGATTAACTCAAGTCTTCTCACCAAAGGCCTAACAGAAGGTAAGATGTGCCCATTTCCAGGCATTAAGGATATTTACCTCAGACTCTAATGTCTTACCAAGATGTCTGGCTTTCAACCAAAAATTATGAAGCATACAAAAATCAAGAAAAAACACAACACAGTCTGAAGAAACAAAGTAATAAGATACAGATGTTGGAAGTTTATGACCTGAAATTCAAAATAACTACTATTATTTATTAATTATTTGTTAATGTATTAAAGGCTCTAGTAGGAAAAGTTGACAATATGTAAGATCAGATGGATAATTTCAGCAGAGATATAGAAACTATAAGAAAAAGAATGGAAATGCTAGAAATAAAAAACACAAGAACAGAGATAAAGAATGACTTTAAAGGAATCATTAGTAGACTCAATACGGCCAAAGAAAGAATCAGTAAATTTAAAGGTAAGTCAGTAGAAATTGCCCAATGGAAACTCAAAAAGAAAAAATAGTGAGGAAATAAAAAAAGTAGAACAGAACAACCAAGTTCTGTAGGACAATATCAAACAACCTGGCATATGCATAATTGGAATTCCAGAGCTAATAAAAGCTTCATCAAAGCAGGTAGGAAAGTTTGTTGCATCTGCCTGCCCTAGGCCCTCCCCGTGCTCAATGCAGCACAGTACAATCAGGATAAAAAGGCTCAACTCCCATCTGCTCCCTCAAGAAGGCAAAAAAAGAGTGGAACATGCATCCAACATTCTGGCTTTTCAGGGCGCTGCACAGGGGACTGGTTTATGTCTTGCCTGACTTGGAGCACTGACAGGAATAGTGGCATAGTTTAGGTGTCAGGTTGGGGGTCACTGAGAACAAATGTGAGTGTCACTGCACATACAGCACCAGGGAGACTCCAGTACCATAGATAAACACCAGAGAGGAACAAGATATTACGAGCTCCTAATAAGAAACAGGGGCAAGCCTATTTAACTAGAATATTACAGACACAAGCCCAAAAATACATCCCCAGAAAAGTCTGAGAAGTATTCACAATCCCTAGTCAAGTTGCTGGGTGAAGGTCTTCCTCTGTGTGAAGCCAGTCCATAAAGACTTAAGAGGTGGATGTTTATTCAAATGTCCAAATCCCAGCAAAAGATCACAAAGTATACAAAGAAACAGAGAAATATGACCCATTCAAGGGAACAAAATAAATCTCCTGAAACTGGCTCTGAAGAAATGGAGATCTATGAATTACCGGAAAAGAATTAACCATTTTAGGGATGTTCAGTGAGCTAAAAGAGAAAATAGACAACTAAACAAAATCAGAAAAATAACGCATGAACAAAATGAGACTATCAACAAAGAGATAGATTCTGGAGCTGAAGAATACCATAACTGAACTGAAAATTTCACTAAAGGGGTACAACAGCAAACTTGATGAAGCAGAATAAAGAATCAGCAAACTTAAAGACAGATCATTTTCAGACATTTTCAGGTCAAAGGATCAAAAAGAAAAAAGAATGAAGAAAAGTGAAGAGAGCCTAAGGGATTTATGGGACATCGTTAAGCAGATCAATATACATATGGGAGTCCCAAAAGAAGAGAGAGAAAGAGGGCAGAGAGTTTATTTGAAGAAATAATGGTCAAAAACATTTCAAACTTGAGAAAGAAATGCAAGAATCTCAACAAACTCCAATTAGGATAAACCCAAAGGAACACAAACAGAGACACATTATACTTAAACTGTTAAACTTCATAATGAGAAAATCTTGAAAGCAGAAAGAGAAAAATAAATTGTCATGTACATGGAAGATTTTATAAGATTATCATCAGATTTCTTTGCAGAAACCTGGCAGGCCAGAGGGATTGAGACGATATGTTCAAAGAGTTGAAGAAAAAACTACCAAACAAGAATACTATATTTGGCAAAACCATCCATCAAAAATAAAGGTGAAATTAAGACTTTCCCAGATAAACAAAAGTTAAGGGAGTGCATCAGCCCTAGAAATTCCCTATAGGAAATGCTAAAGGGAGTCCTTCAAGTTGAACAATTATACACCGACAAATTTGATAATCCAAAATAAATGGATAAATTTCTAGAAACATACAACCTATCAAGACTGAATTATGAATAGACATTTTTCCAAAGAGGCAATGCAGATGGCCAACAGGCAAATGAAAAGATGTTATAAGCAAAAGCTTATAAGCTTTTGCACAGCAAAGGGAACCATAAATAAAATGAAAAGAGAACTTACAGATTGGGAGAAAATATTTGCAAATAATGGGACCGACAAGGGCTTAATTTCCAAAATATACAAACAGCTCACACAACTCACTAACAAAAAAACAAACAAACAAAAAACAATCAAAAAATGGGCAGAAGACCAAAATAGACATTTCTCCAAAGAAGACATACAGGTGGCCAACAGGCACATGAAAAGGTGCTCCACATTGCTAATTATTAGAGAAATGCAAATCAAAACAACAATGAGGTATCACCTCACACAGGTCAGAAAGGCCATCATTAAAAAGTCTACAAATAATAAATGCTGGAGAGGGTGTGGAAAAAAGGGAACCCTCCTGCACTGTTGGCGGGAATGTAAATTGGTACAACCACTATGGAAAACAGTATGGAAGTTCCTCAAAAAATTAAAATTGAGTTACCATACGATCCAGCAATCCCACTACTGAGCATATATCTGGAAAAGACAAGAGCTCTAATTTGAAAAGACACATGCATCCCAATGTTCGTAGTGGCACTATTTACAATAGCCAAGACATGAAAGCAACTTAAGTGTCCAGCAACAGATGAGTGGATACAGAAGACCTGGTACATATATACAATGGAATACTACTGAGCCATAAAAAAGAATGTAATTTTGCCATTTACAGCAACATGGATGGACCTAGAGATTATCATACTAAGCAAAGTAAGTCAGAGAAAGACAAATACCATATGATATCAGTTATATGTGGAATCTAAAATAGTTTGGAGGAGGTAGGAATGGGGTTTAATGTATAGAGTTTCAGTTTTGAAACTGAAACTGAATTTTGAAAATTCAGTAAATTTTATGTTACATTTTTGACCATAATTTTAAAATTAAGTAAATAAAATGAAGGAGAAATAAAGACTCTCTCAGACAAACAAAAACTGAGACAATGCCACTGGCATTTTATGTTCAGTATATTTTACCTAAATGCTTTAAAAATTTTTTTAAAACCTACCCTCAATCAATGTACTACACTGTATTGATAAATTAGAAAAAATATCATATGATCATCTCAATAGATGCAGGGGGAAAAAAAAGATTTGACAAATTCTATGCAAACTAGAGAAAAGAAGGGAACTTCCTGAAACATAAATGGCATCTACAAAAAACTTACAATTAACATTATACTCAAGGGCAAAGGACTGTTTTCCCCTAAGATCAGGAAAAAGGTACATCCCACTCCATTTCAGGCTGTTCCCAACATCCTCACCTCCACCTGTCTCAGCTGCACTCAAGGCTCATTGACCCAAACCCACTCTCCAAAAGGAAAAAAAATAGATTAAAGGAAAGAAATAACTGCAACCTGCCCTAGGGATTCACGAGCCCCCAGCATCAGAGGCGTAAGCAGGTTCTCAAAACTGGTGGATGACCCTGGACTTGCTATCACAGGCTCTCTCTTTTATGGTAGCTTCAAAAGCCATCATGTCCACATAATTGCCCCGTTTTATTAAAAAAATGGCACTTTTGTGGAACAAGCCCAGTGATGGAGGAAGAGAACAGAGGAGGTATTGTTTCTCCCCTCACCCAATCACAGACCTTCCTGGCCTCCCCACCATCCTGGGACACCAGAGGCACCTCTCCAGGCTCAGCTGCTGGTGGGATATTCGGACGATGCAGGCGAATTCGCAGAGTTGTCCCTGATGACGGCTGGCCAGGCACGTTCTGTAAGAGCTGCCTCTGTGAGCGGGTTTACAGAGTCTGTCTCCCTTTGAACACGGATCTTATTCATCTTTGCTCCTCCACAGTGCCAAGCACAGTGCCCAGGACTTAATCAGAGCTTGAGAAAATGCTGGTTGAATCAAACAGAACTTGAAACAGAAATCGAACACACTTTTAAAGTTGCATCGGAGCACGACAAGAAAATGTTTGAAAATCAAAATCCTTCTCTGTCCCTCCCTGGAGAGCACAGCACTTCAAGGAAGCCTTTGGCAAATCCTTTTGTAAAGTGCAAAGTGTAGAATTCCTTTGTATGGTAAATACCCCTCACTTGTGACACTGTGAATTTATATATGTATGCATATGTATATATGTGTGTGATATTAATTTTAATGTTAAATATAGAATAACGATGTATAGATATCAATATTAAATAGTTAAATATTAAAGTCTACAGAGACAAATGAAGCTTCTCTCTGATCATTTCTCCAGCCCCACTCCTCCAGGGGTTTTATTTAGGAATTGCTCAGATTAGAAATAATTCCTCCTCTCAGGATCAGATAAAATTTGTTAATTTGTTAATCATGAGACAGAAAATTCAGGAAATCTGGCCCAAAGAGCTTTTCTGTCCCTCTATTCCATAGGAAAAACAGTGTCCAAAAAATGTAGCTATGCTCCACTATCCCCACCCTCAGTCTGCAGTGGGGAGTTACCATCTATCTGATTGGTCTGAAGCCCAGAATTGCTCACATTACTAGATTTTGGGGTGGGGGGAATGGGAAACTGGATGGGTGGGTGGGCAGTGATCTTCAACTGAGCCTCTACCAGCAAGTTTGGACCACTCCCCAAAGTGGGGTTCTAGCCTCAGGGTAGCTCAGATCTCTCATCTCATTCAGGACACTGAATTTTTCTATCCTTGATAGAAACGTTAAGAAGCAGGAAGACTCTCAGAACTCTACAGAACTTGGCATGAGAATGATCTATATGGTCTCTGGCCGTTTTCAAACATGTCTGCAAATTCTCTGACACTCCTCCCATTAAGAGGTGAGTCCTGGGCTTCCCTGGTGGCGCAGTGGTTGCGCGTCTGCCTGCTGATGCAGGGGAACCGGGTTCAGAAGCATAATACTTCAGTTACACGTCTGCTAAATCAACCTCCAACCCAAAGAGCTAGAATCCTGCTTCCTCAGGCCCAGCTATTCCAAAGCACAGCAAAGCAACTTCTGTACATTCTGTTTTTAGGGTAGTGAAACTAGGCCTTCCGCATACTCCCCAGAAAGCAATCATTTCCCCATGCAAAAATGAAGTTTGGGGGCTTCCCTGGTGGCGCAGTGGTTGGGAGTCCGTCTGCTGATGCGGGGGACGTGGGTTCGTGCCCTGGTCCAGGAGGGTCCCGCGTGCCGCGGGGCGGCTGGGCCCGTGGGCCGTGACCGCTGGGCCTGCGCGTCCGGAGCCTGTGCTCCGCAACGGGAGAGGCCGCAGCAGAGGGAGGCCCGCATACCACAAAAAAAAAAAAAAAAAAAAAAAAGAGGTGAGTCCTATGTCCCTCCCCCTGGATCTAGGCTGAGCTTTGGTGACTGTTCAACCAGTAGACACAGGCCAACCATCCTCATTGCCTCTCTAGACCCCTGAAAAGGCTCATCAAGGATGTCATCGGGCTCAAGGCCCAGGATCATCCAAACGTGGTCCAGGTGCAGAAAAGGCCCTGGGTGCAGCCACTTGGGTACCACCCAGGAAGTACAGGTTCCCCTGGGGAGGACGAGTGGAAGAGAACAAGTGTAAAACCTCTTTTGAGGAATGTTACAGTAACTTGAAGGTTGGCATGGGGTTGTGATGGAGAGATAATGACATGCCTATAAACTGATGGGAATGACCCCAGGCAGAAAGGAACTTTGATGACCCAGGAAGGGAAGTGCTGCTGGAGTGATGTCCTTGACCGGGTGAAAGGGGTGGACCCTTGTGCACAAGTGACCTTGAAGGAGCACAGAGAGCTCCTTTCAGAGAGTGCCAGACCTATGATGGATTTCCCCCAGGGTCTCCCAGCATAGGAGCACATCTTTCCTTTGACAGGATGCTGATTTTAACTGGGAAACCCAGGAGAACATCAATAATGCAGAGCCATGTGGAGCTGAGATCTGAGCTGAGAGGGGATTTGAAGATCATCTAGTTAAAGGCCCTTGGATGTGAAGTCCAAGGCCACCCAGTGACTTAGAGGCAGAGTCTGGCCCAGGACCCAATCTCTCAACTCTGAATCCAGTTCTTCTTCCTCAAAGATTAGATCTGCTTCCTGCCCAGCTCCCCCAGCCTTTCTCCTTCCCCTTAGATTCTTTGATTGTCTCTAGAGTAGGTCCTAAGCAGCAACCCCACCCCAGGAAGCCTTGAACACTCTGCATCCACACCACACGGACCACCTCCAGGGATCCATCACGTCCTCCCGTCCTTTCTCCAATGCGTCTCCTATCGCCCACTCCCTCACCCCAGCCCTGTGTCCCTGTTCCAGTGACAGCCCTCGCGGGACCATCACCTTGCATCCTTCTGGCCTCCTAGCCCCACTGCCACCTCCCCAGCCTTGGGGAATGTGGCTCATCTCTGCATCCGCAGGGAGAGCCTGGGACAAACGGGAAATTCCCGTACAAGTTGGGGCTTTGAGGCTCTATACAGCGTGTCCTGAAGCTGGTTCCAGAGTCCAAAGAGGTGCTCCGGGCAGAGGGTTCCTTGTCATACATGTCTGGGGAGAGCTGAAAACTACCTGATTCTCTGCCGCAGGGCGTCTCAGAGTTTTTAATGCAGCTGGTAACCAAGGAGGTGAAGCCCTGAGTCTGCCTGGCTGCCGCCCCTCCACCACTCCGCAGGCTACTCAACCTCCAGGTGCCTCAGTTTCCTCCTCTGTAAAGTGGGGCAATCTTAGGATCCACAGCATAGGGTTGTTGTGAGGATGGTATGAGTTCATCTACGTGTGAGCCGTGCCTGATGAAGGAGGTGCCTATGACACCTTTCGCTGTTCTCACCTTTATCTCCATCTTCATCACCATCCTTGGGGAAGGGTGATGGGCTCCTGCCTTGCTCCAGAAACCAAATCCCCACCTTGGACCCTTGCCTGGTACCAGGGTCCCCACAACTTGTGTCACAGCCTTGCTCCTCTGGGACCCACTCTTCCCCTCTCACCCCCTTTCTCAGCTTCCCCAGAAGCTGATCTTGCCACAAGGATTGGAGAGTGAGTAGTTTATTGGGGAAGTGGTCCAGGTAAGCATCAGGACGACTGGGGAAGTGAGACAGGGAAGGGAAGGAAGCCGATAAGGGGTGATTCACCATGCAGCCCAGGCCGGGAGCGCACCTGTCAGAGGGAGCCCGGGTCCCGGCCACCAGCTGAGACGGTCTGCTCCCCTCCAGCAGCGTTGGGGGACCCAGCACTCACCACACACCTACTGCCCACCCGCCTTTCCTGCCCGCCTCTGCGGCCCTTTCAGAGCCCCTACCTGCTGCTCTAGAGCCCCTTGTGTGCCTCCCTCTGGCCAACCCCTTCCATGGGGAAGGATTCCTCTCTCCTCACTGCCAGCCTGGCCCACCTGACTCTATGTCACCGCTGTCCCCTGCACTCTTGCTACCCAGCCCTCCCCTGCCTCCCAGCAGCCCCTGGCTCGTTGGGTGTCCAGCAGGGCTCAGGCCACTCCTCTGTGGGCCCTGCCTGTCCAGCTGCCCTCTGAGCTATGTGACAAAGGCCCATCTGTCTCTGAGCCCCAGGAGCAGGGATGTTGGGTTCAGCCAGAGCAGCCCGGCAGGGCCCCTTCCACATCTGCACGGCCAGTCTGATTCTGGCAACCCCAAGAGGGGCCAGAGAAGCCAGGGAAATTCACCTCATGGGGGTGGAGGCTGGTGAGAGCTGGGGTGGGCTCAGCAAACCTCCAAGTGGGCCAGTCCTCGTGCACTTGGACGTGGGGCACGTCCCTGGGAGACCCTCCTTGTTCCTCAGTTTTCTGGAGCTTGAGAACGTCCTCCTCGCCCAGCACCAGATGCCTCCGCAGGCAAAGGGCTGAGCCGAGGACAGTTACACGGAGGAGTTAAGGGTCTGAGTGGCCAGTGGGAACCAAGCAGGACTCAGCTCCTCAGTCATCCCTGGGGCTGGGGACGACCCGAAGATGAGAACGTGTGTGTTTCCTCTCCTGTGAGATCGGGGTGGGCCTGGACCACCTCCAGGTCTCCGCCTCCCCCAGGATGCCACGATTCCCCTCACTCTTCCCGGGGTCCCTTTCCCCTCACAGAGCCCTTGGGGCAGCAGGGGGAGGGGTATGCCCCCCGAGGCCCCAGGGCCACACGTGGAGGGGCCAGCAAGGCCACCTGACTCCCCTCCACAGGGATCCCTGCCCCATCCTCCGGGTGATCTCAGCCCCCACGGGCCAGGTGTCATGAACACAGTGAGTCCAATCCCATAGAAGCCGAACCTCAGAGAGGTTTTCACAGAGCTGGGAACCGACCCTGCTCTAAAGCCCATGTCCTCACTCAGACACTCTGGAACTGCCCCCTCATTTCCTGATTCTTGATCTTGATCTCCTCTATAGTAGGCACCTGGGGTTTCCTCCCCATCCCTGCCCCCATCTCTCTCCTCCTGCCATTTATGGACTCCTGATTTGCGGGATTTTTCAATTTTTTTGGTGGTGGGGGGGATCTGCCCCTCTCCATTCTCCTTCCGTGGGGCTGGGGTGGCCTCCACCCTCGTTTCCAGGGCTGGACCGTGTGACCCTGTCCTGGCCAATCAAAATTCTGCATTCCCCTAGCCCTGTAGGGCACCTATAAGCAATGAATAAATAAATGAATATGTAGCTTAGTGTCAGATTAATGCTACGAAGAGAAACAAAGCAAGGTAGGGGTAGAGAGCAATGAGAAAGGGACCTGAGCCAGGGATGGCGATGAGAAAGCACTTGATAGGGACCTGAAGAAAGTAAGGGAATGAGCCGTGGTGGGAGAGCATTCCAGGCAGGGAGAAGAGTGAGTGCAAAGGCCCTGAGGCAGAAATATACCATTGACTGTAGAGGAGGAGGGGAGTAGGAGGAGAGCTCGGAGCAGTGGGTGGCAGGAGGCCATCCAGGGCCACTTACAGACTGTGAGTTTTACACTAAGCAAGATGGGAGCCCAGTGAGGACTCTGAGCAGAGGATGGACGTAAACAGTCATGAATTATAATCACAATAATAATGGGAACCACCTATACACAGTCACTGTAGGCCAGGCCCCTCTTCTGAGCTGGTCAAATACGCATTCATGGAGTCCTCACAACAACCCACTGGGCAGGCACTATTATCTCCACGAGTTACAGATGAGAAGTCCAGGCTCAGAAAAGTTACATCAACCGCTTCAAGGTCACATGGTTAATAAGTGGCAGAACTAGGACTGGATCCCAGGAAATCTAGTCGCTCTTTGTTGCTGCCTCCATTTAAAAGGTTGATTATCCCTATTTTGCAGGTGAAGAAAATGAGGCTCAGAAGTGATTTGGGGTTCAAAGGTGGCAGAGCTGGGATTTGAACCCCAGTCTGTGTGGTTCGGTGCCCAAGCCTGGATGGCTGAGCCTGGAACCTGGCTGGGAACCTGCGGCCTTCACCCACCCTGGCTGGACCCAGGCAAGGGAGCCACTCCCCCTGGGTCTCTTGAGTCCCCTGTCACTGTGGCATTGAGCTCTGCCCCAACCCACAGGACTTGGCTCCTGCACCAGCCTATCTCCTCCGTTCCTGACAAACCCCAAGACTGCCCCTGACCTGGGCCCTGGGCCCAGGCACGTCTGTGCTCCACTAGGTGCCTCCTGGATCCGACCCTGGGACACCAGCTGCTCTTGTTAAGTCTTATTAGTAGGCGTCTCGCGTGCTCCAGCAATTGTCAGCCGTGTGGTTCAAAGCACGCAGCTAGCCCGTCAAAGCTCCCCCGTGGGGAGGAGCTGCCTTTCCGCGGAACCCTGCTGGGACTCAGAGAGTTGCAGCCTCTCCGAGAGGCTTGGGGATGGCCAGGCCAAGTCTCCCATCACCTCTGCCACCACTTCATCAAAGGGCGCAAAATGGCAGACTCTACCAACAGGGCAGCCGCCCGGCAGGCTGAACCTACCCTGAGCAGAGCAGGAGGTCAATGACCAGCAGCGCAGATGCCCCAGCTGAGCCCTCTCTCCACCTGTGGGGAGGGCCGGGCCGAGGCGGGAGGCGTGCAGATCCAAGTGGCCTGGTGGCAGCAGGAGGACAGTTGTCACCGACGGGGGATGGGTTGGCCTTGGTCAAGAGAGAGTGGAGTTTGCTGGTTTGGAGCCCCGGCGCTCCATGCACGGGATGCTCTTATGATCATAGCAGATGCTGTGGCTGACCCACCCATGTCCCCTGGGCACTCGCCCTCTCACACCAAGGAAGGCGGCCCCCTGAGGACACCCGCAACTCTGTGCCTCCTGTTTCCTCCACTAGACCACGTCCAGTGACATTCGCTCACAAAAGAAAGTATCCACTATGTGCAGGGAGCTGTCCCAGGCTTGGGGACACAGCTCTGAGCGGGCCAGGAAAAGGCCTGTCCTCATTGGAGTTGACATTCAGTGGAGAGATGGACGTGAACAGACACAGCCATGTCCAGAGGCAGATGGTATGAGCCATGTCCAGAGGCAGACACTCACTAAAGGAACACAAAGCAGGGTGAGGGGAGAGAGGTGACAGCGTGCGGGTCAGAGGCCGATGTGGCCTCACTGTGCACAGAGTGAGGTGGGGACCAGGGCTTGTCCTGCCTGAATCCCCGGCCCCGCACAGAGCCGGGCACAGGCTGCCCTCGGCCAACGCCTGCTGACTGAGCATCCAGAGGGACAGAGCCCCCTCCCCGGGCCCTTGTGTGGGGAACAGGCGGGCAAGAGGGGCGGGAGGGGCTCATCTTTGTCCTCCCGCCCCGATGAGATGTCTCCACACGACCACGTTCCTGGAGAACTGGGGCCCCTGCACCCCGTTTTTCCAGGATCTCTGGGCTCATTTCAGCAGATGGGGCCCAGGAGGGAAGAGGCAGATGGGGGGAGGGGGGAGGAGAGAGCAGGACCCCTCCCCACCTTCCTTTCCCAGGCAAAGCCATCACCCCCCAGAGAGGAGGAGAGTGGCTCAGAAACCCCCCTCCTAGTGGGGGCAGAGCTGGGGTGGGGACTCAGGAAACACCACATCACATGGCCAAGAAAGTGACCCAGGACTTGATGTTCCCCTGGAGAATAGCTGCACACGGCCCCCTCCTCATCATCCCTGCCCGGAATCTCCACAGCCCCCCATTTCCCTTGGAGTACATGTTTCAAGCACATTGTTTTCTCCTGTTGATAAAGTGTGATTTAAAGGCTCTCTGATGGTTACTTCATGTCTCCAAAGCCTACTTTTTACTGGAAGATCAATTCCAAGAAAACACCCCAAGCCCATGGAAGTTAGACCCATTAACAAGCGCTAAGTGGCCAATCACCCACGGAAGGGCCTTTGACTAAGACAAGGAAGTGACAAAAACTCAGACTGGGCAGCTCTGCTGAGAGCCCGGGAGGGCCATTCATAACAGGGTTTTACAAGTCTTAATTATTTCTCCTCCAGGTAAAATTAAACTTCATCTGAGTTCAGAAAGGATGATTAAAGAGACCCACCAGAGAGCAAATCAGTACCATGTGGTGAACGGAGGGGCCTCTCTCAGAACAGCCTCTGGTTCCCACAGTCACACACACACACACACACACACACACACACACAGTTTGAGCATCGGGCATGCTCACAAGTGCAGGGGCAGTGAGGAGTGAGAGGACTGGAAATGCCACCTCAATACCACAATCCATCAGGAAAGGGGGCCAGGCGTGGATCTGAATCAGCAGAGACCATTTCTAGAGGCCAAGAGAGGGCTGGGGGTGGGGGAGGGGACAGTGTCCTAATTCTAATACATTAATAGGGATATTGTTTCCAAAGACTCTGATTTCTGGAGTGGACAAGGGACCAGGGCCTCATCTGATGCCAGAATGCCCTTAAAAAATATATATATATATATGTATACAACATGGACTGCAGTACTGGCATCAGCTCTCAGCCACTGGGAACTTCTATGTGCCAGCCCCTGTATTATCTTATTCGAACCTTGCAATTACCTAATGCAGTAAGTGATATTATTATCCCCATTTTGCATGTGAGAAAACTGTGGCTCACAGAGTTAAAGACATAAAACTCCCAAGCTGCAAATCAAAGTCAGGTCTGTCTGATGCCAAAGCAGAAGCACTTCACTTTACTATTATGCCTCCCTCTGTTTGCATACTCCCAGGATGGGGAGCTCACCACATTTCAAGATAGCCCATTCCCTCTCTGGACAGCTTGAAATGTTGGAAAGTCTTTCCTTTAAGCCACACTGAGGGCATCTACTTCTTCTTCCATATTTGAAGATAATGCTCTCATTCTCTAGAGAAGTTTTACCCCTGGGTTCTACAACCCCACTCCTCAGCACTCCTGGTGATTCCTCCTGAATGAGGGGACATGGGGTTGGTCATGGATAACTGGATGAACTCTCCTTGATTCCCTGCCCTGATTTTTATTAGAGGTCTGAATGATGAGATATGAAAACACTCATGGTAAAGCGATTACAAAATTGGTCACAGTTCCCAACTCTTTCCTTGTCCATGCCCTTTGCAATATGACTTTGCAGTTCTTCCCAGCAAGAGGTAAAATCTATATCCCCACTTCTTAGTCTGAGCTGGCCTTATAACTTACTTAGGCCAATACAATGCTGCAGAAGTGACATCGTGCCATTTCTGAACCTAAACTTCGAGAGGCCCTATGTACTTCTGCTTTCTTTTTTGTAACCTGCCTTCATTTTGAGAACAGCTCTGGACTAGCCTCTGGAGGATGAGAGAACATGAGGAGCAGAGATAAGCCGTCCCAATGGAGGTCATACTAGACCACCCAGCCTCCAGCCAACACACCCAGCTGTCCTGAGATACTAATGACCCCATCCAGGACCAGCCAAGCCCAGCCCACAGCAGCAGAACCACCCAGCAGACCTACAGACTCCTAAGCTAAATAAATGCTTGTTGTTTTAAGCTTCTAAGTTTTGAGATTACTTGTTATGCAGCAGTAGCTAACTGATACACCATACCTCCCTGATCTTGAGGTAGTTGTGCCCAGCCATCTTTCAACACTGCATCTAGTACATTTCCTCTTCCAGATTCTCTCTCCACCACCATCTTTACTCCTGAAAAACCAGAGGAATTTCTCCTATGTGTAGAGAGACAATAAATAGATAGTTGCTAGAACCCATGTCTCCCTTCAGGCATTCCTTCATTCAGTCATTCAACAAACATACATTGTATGCAATGTTCATGATCCTTGCCATCACAGCACATACAGGGGATACCAGCACTAAAGAAATCACTGCAAAAATAATGACATTGGAAAGAAATCGCGTTTCATTGAGTTTGCATGAATTACCCCAGCCTGACATTAAGTTGCAAGCTCAACGCTCTATGAAAGAGTAGGCACTCACAGAGGGCACCTCACACTGTAAGTAAACAGCTATCTTGCGCTGCATGGTGGGAATATCCACTCCGAATCACAGGAAGAGCTAGTGGGCCTTGCCAAGGTTCTCAAAACCGGGCTGACACACTCTGGGGCTTCTGCCAGCAAGACAGGCAAGAGCTCCATGACTCCACATTCCTCCCCCACAGGACACATCCTAAACTGGGAGCCAACCCGGAGAGGAAGAGGAGGTGGCAGCCAGAGGTCAACAAGGAGAACAAACACTGTCCAGAAGGACCTGCCGATGTGAGAGGCACCGTGGCAACGAGGAAACCATGGCTGTGAGAGCCAGACACGCAGGGAGTGAGTAGTATGACCCTTGTCCAGTTACCCCACCACCGAGAGACACATGCAGATAGTAATCACCCATTCTCAGGGGCTTAATTTTTTTTGTATGAGAATCAAGTAAGATCGTAAATGTAAAGGAGCAGATTCAGGTCCTGATACATGTTTAACAAATGTCCACTCCCTCATTAATAAATTTGTAGAAGACAGAGCATGGAAACTCCGAGAGGTGTGGGAAAGTTGGAGACTGTAAATCTGAATGTCCTTTTTTTTCTCTCACCTCAACCTTGGACCAGGCTTCTCGCTGTCCAGTCCCCTTCACACTGAGCGCTCTCCTGTCCCCAGGCCCAGGCTCCCTTGCCCAGCTTACACAAAGAAGCCACCTCCCCGTGCTGCCTCCAAAATTGTCTCCTGTGCCATTTCCAGTGGTTTTCCCTTTATATCCATAGGCTTCCCTCTCTTCCCCGCTCCTCCCTTGGGCCTGGATTCTCTCTGATGCCATTTTCCCATCTTCCCCACTAGGCTGTGAACAACCAGGGATCAGAGAGCATGTCACCTCTGTGTTTCACATGGTACCTGGTTCATGGCAGGCTCTCAGGGGATGGTGTGGACCAAGAAGGGCAGCTCTGCTTTTCTACCGGTCACCAATGGGGTATCCTCACCAAGGACCAGATCCCAGATGGATGGAGCAGGGGCCCTGCGCAGAGCAGGGGGTCCCTGTGTGTCAGGAGCCTTTCTTTATCAACTCATCTAGGTGCCACAAAAGCCGGAGGGCAAGAATTACCCTATTTTGTTGAAAAAGAAACTGATTCAGGGAGTAACTTGGCCAAAGGCTTGTGGCTGGTAGGTCTCTGGGCTGGGTCTGTATCCAAGTCACAATGTTGCTTCTTGTGTAATCACGTAGAGACCGCCCAGTTATAAGTGTGGTTCTGCAGATTCTCAGAAGGTGGAAGTACGGAGGGGCTTTTATTAAAGACAACCCACCCAGGAGAATGGGTCGGTGTGGGAACGTGAGAGGTTCTCTCCACCCCAAATGATGCCAACCTGGGTTCAAATCTCAGTTGTCAGTATGGAGGATCCTCAAAATATTAAAAATAGAATTACCATATGACCCAGCAATTCCATATCTGGAAGTATATCCAAAAGACACAAAAACACTAACTCGAAAAGATATCTGCACCTCCATGTTTATAGCAGCGTTGTTTACAATAGTCAAGACATGGAAACAATGTAAGTGTCCATCAATGGATGAATGGATAAAGAAAATGTGGCATATATATACAATGGAATATTATTCAGCCATAAAAATGAGGAAATCCTACCATTTGAAACAACATGGATGAAACTTAAAGGCATTATGCTAAGTGAAATAAGTCAGACAGAGAAAGACAAATACTGTATGATCTCACTTACATGTGGAATCTAAAAGAAACAAAGAAAAAAATCAAACAGAAAAATAGCTCAGATCAGAGTCATGGTTCCAAGAGGAAGTGGGTGGGGAAGGGGAATTGGAGAAAGGTGGTCAAAGGGTACAAACTTCAAGTTACAAGATAAACAAGCACTAGGGATGTAACCTACAGCATGACTATAGTTAACACTGCTGTACTGTATACATGAAAGTTAAGAGAATAGATGCTAAGAGGTCTCATCACAAGAAAAAAAGGATTTTCTTCTTTTGCATTCTCTTTTTATTGTATCTATATGAGATGGTGCATGCTAACTAAACTTATTGTGGCAATCATTTCACAGTACATGTAAGTCCAACCATTCTGCTGTACACCTTAAACTTATACAGTGATGTATGTCAATTATATCACAATAAACCTGGGGGAAAATCTAGTTGTCTCACTTATAACTGGGTGACTTTGCTGCATCACTTAATGCCTCTCAGTTTCCTTGTATTCGATACTGGGCAAAAATAGCTGACTGGATGTCCATGGAGCTTCCATATGTATGTTGTTCCATTTGTATATTCCATATGTATGTATGTTCCAAGACATTTGTAAAAGCATGTTGTTTGTCTCTATAAAATCTGGCTGAACCTGGGATTGGATGCCCAGGCCACAACCCCCGCAGCCCTCCCTCTTGTCTGGTCTGCTTCTGTCCTCTTGGAAATAACAGAGCATAACATCACACAAGGATCCTCCATTACCAATATGCCCTTTCTCAAGTGACCAAAAATGCCTGAATTAGGCACCGTCATTCACAGGGATGGCCAAGTTTCCAGAAGCATCTTTTGTTCCCCCTGTCTCCTTTGTCCTCCCTCTCCCCACATGTCCCTCTCTCCAGTGAGGATTCCACACCTCTTAAACAATAGCTGAGCACATTTGCAGAGAATTTCTAATGGCTGGTCAGGTCCCTCTGAAGACTAATGCATATTCCCTATAATGACATTCATTAGTCTATTCGACATCAATACTGTTCTCAGGTTAATATGTTTGGCTTAATGAGGCATCTATTTTCAGTTTGAAAACTATTGAAGAAGCATGTTTTTCTCCCCATGAGCTAAGCTGATGAATAGATTAATCCTAGACTAAGAAAATGAATCTAACTGGCTTGTTTTTATTCTAATCTAACTTGTTTTTATCCTTTAGTAATGGCTGCCCTGAATTCATTTGAGTTCACCTGGTTATTTCTTATGGAAATAAACAGGAAGATGTTCCCTGATTGGTTCTGTGATCTGTCCCCCATTCATCTGTGTTTTTCCCTTTCTATCAGCTCTCAGGAAATAAAAAGAAATGGTACCAGTGTATGAGGAGGTGGGGAAAGCATGCCTGAAATTGAACAGGAAGAGGGGGCTAGAGTGAGAGCAGGGAGTCTGGCTGGCCCATCTCTGTCATTGCGAGCTTTGTGGGGTTCACTATTGTGCCCAGCATCTAATCGACACTCAGTAGACATTTGTTGAATGGGTGAAATAGATACTCAACAAATGGCTCTTACTGTTATTCAAGGAATCACATGATCTCCAGAAGGAGAAGGTGCCCACTGTCTCAGATACATAGAGCGGGTGAGCCAGAGTTCATGACTCTTGGCCCAAAGCCAAGGATGACCTAAAGGTCAATTTTCTTTGCTAACTGGACCACTGGTAACACCACGTCTCTCTCCCTGCAGCTTCTGAGAGCTACTGCTGCCACGAGATGCCAGCCAGAACATACTACCCTTCCCCCCAGGAATGGGCTACCAGGTCATAACAATTTGCCTGTGCCTGGCCAAAGTCTGACAGCACAGAAGGGCTCCACACCCTTCTCCACCCCATCCCCTGCTTTCTCAATGACCAGAATTCACTCTGGTTACAAGACCAGCCCTGTTTTTATTGTTCTGGTAGGTGGGGGAGGGGTGTGGTTAATGAGCGTGGGCTTTACAGGCAGAGACAGCTGATTTCCAATCTCAGGTCCTCCACGTGCCAGCTGAGAGGCCTTGGCAAGTCCCTTCACCTCTGAGGTTCCATACCCTAAATTTTAAATGGTGATGACATTTTCTTTCTTGGGTTGCTAAAATGTTTAAATGAAACCACATGTATAAACTGGCTGGCGCAGTGAGTGCTCAGTGACTGTGGAGAATGGGATTGAAAAGAGGAGGATTTGATATCATCAAACACGACTGGCATTCTACCTTCATCGTCTTCAAATCTGTCTTCCCTGCTGCTGGTCTGTTCTCGGACTTGGTCTGATTCCAAACTGTGAGTCTGATCCATTGGGTTCTCCCTGACTTTCCTGACCCAGGTCCCCCATCTTCCAGGCTGCCCATCACAGTCCTGAGAGTGCATCTAGGATCTTAGATGATAGCCTGACCATGACCCCTGAATGTTACGTCTTCCTAATATATCTAATACCTATTCACCGGCAGTTGCCTCCACTCATTTGAGAAGCCAACGCCCCTCCCCAAACAGAGTTCACATGGAGATGTTTAGGCAGATGGGAGAGACCTTGGCTTTGGTGTCCCTGATGCTAGACTATCCCCAACCGAAGACAGACAGCCAGATAAACACAGTCCAGGAGCCCTCCTCATCCACTGTTTGGGAACTCCAATGTATTGTGGTGCTTCTGTCCTGTTTCCAAAGGCACCTGCCATTTGCGGTTCTTAAGGCTATGGGAAGGAGGGATACAGTAGTCTGGTAGGGTGGGTCAGGAGAGAGAGTGATTTTAGGGTAAAGGAAGTGCCTCCTCCCCTTCTTGGCCTTAGATGTCCTGTTGCAGGCTCTGTTGTCTCCTTCAGGACCATGGACAGCAGCCACAAAGCCCTAAACTCTTACCCAACACCAGAGACTAACACGGTGGAAAAGAACCTCAGAGACCATATCAGGTCAACAGTACATTTTGTGAACAAGTCCTAGGAGAATTGTTTAGAAGTGACATGGTTTAATGAAAACGTCACTGGACTAGAAAGCTAAAGCCTTGGTTCTGCTGTGTGACTTTGAGCAAAATATTTCCCCTCCATGAACCCCAGCACCACCAAATCCATCATTCTAAGATGTATGCTTGGAGACACAAGAGGTGGGTAATAGTTCACAGTTCTCATTCTGTCCCTGTATGAGAAAAAGTGTCCCAATAGCCTGGTAGACCTACTGATGACCTACTGTGTTTTTGCCTTGCAAGCATTTAATCCTTCTCTCCTACACAGTAGTAGTTTGACGGATGGCTAATCGTCATAGCCATGTTCACAGCATCAAACTAATTAGAGACTTCCTGTAAAGCTTGTTTATAAATAACTTCATGAAACATCCATAAGACCTCCCAACTCCCAGATTCAGAGAATAGTCCATCTAGAAGGGCATTGGCAATTGCTCTATCCACCCCCTTCATTTTCTAGTTGAGGAAACGGAGGCTCAGAGAGGGAAAATGAGTTAGTGGAAGAGCTGGGACCAGAAGTAGGATTGACTCTTGGCTTCCGGCCAATACCCATGACCACTTCCCTCTGTGGGTGGTGAGGAAATTGACCAAAAATATTTTGGTCATGTCACTGAGCTGAGAATCTTGAAAGTGTACAAAGCAATGATGCTGCCATTTACTGACCATTTGCCATGCAAGTCTCATGATAATCACAGAAAGGGGACACCATTGTTGGCTCCACCATAAAGATGAAGGACCTAAGGCTCAAAGAGATTTGTAGATAATTGGAAAGAAAAATGAACAAGACACCTGGGTCTTGCTTACAGCAAACCTCACATTTTTAACCACTCTGTTCAATCCACTCTCAAGGGGTTTGTTTTGCTAACTGTAGTTTCACCCTTACTCTAACTGCCATCACTAACTCAGCCTACTTTATCTGAAACTTGTTTGGTTTTTGCACAGCAGGTCCCACCTCCCAGGAAATCCCTCAGTCCTGGGCAAACCAGGACAGTTGATGAGTCTACTATATAACTCCAGACTGCACCCAAACTGTCACCCATTCCCACATCTCTGCTTTTCCAGCTGGTGGAATGCCAGGCATGGGACATCACCCCAGGGTGTAAGTATTACTCAGAGATTTGGATGGCAACATTCTTACTAGCATAAATACAACTACGTTATGGAGTCACTGCAAAATTCACAGAGCTTTAGAGATAAACCATCAGTCTTTAGGATGTTTTAGTCATGGGGGAAGCATTTCCATTTATGCCTCTAGAGCCCTGGAGGAGCATTCACCCTGCCTTTTAGAAGTATCCTCACACAAGAGGTCACCTTGATCCTAACCTTAAACTTGGTCTTTGCATTGACCGAGCCCTTACCACTGTCTTGCATTAACCCCAGCTTAGAATATTGAACCTAAATGTAACCCCATTTGATCCATGCAACTGATCTTGACTCTTGGTCTTTGAGCTGATCCTAATCTGTCTCAACAAAAAGCTATTCCTGGACTCCTAAGCCTAAGAAATAGACACAGTGTTATGTCTGGTGTTAGATACAGTTGGATTTGAGGACCAGCTTTTCTACTGACTAGTGATGTCACCTTGCTCAGTCTTCATTTCCACATCCTTCAACGTGGATAATGACCTATGTCAGATGGGATTATTCACATAGAATGCTCAGGACAGGGGCTTGCACAGGGCAAGGAGTAAAAGAATTCTTGATGGGAGTCTAACCTTTACTTTAAACTTATCTAAGCCTGCTCCAGCCCTTCCCAGCCTGTCCCCAATGTTCACTGTGATGGTGACCGAAATCCAGACCTAAGCACCTGCCCCGTGCAGTCTCTGGATTTATCATGCTGGGGGACCAGCGCCCCATGCTGAGTTTGGACACCTCCACTCTCTCCTCACTTTATGTCTTGTTAAGAATATTTCCAGAAATTAGGGCTTCCCTGGTGGCGCAGTGGTTGAGAGTCCGCCTGCCGATGCAGGGGACGCGGGT
>NC_041216.1:11499759-11553995 GCF_002837175.3 Physeter macrocephalus | reverse complement strand
CTGTGCTCCGCAACGGGAGAGGCCACAACAGTGAGAGGCCCGTGTACCGCAAAAAAAAAAAAAAAAAAAAAAAAAAAAAAAAAAGAATATTTCCAGAAATTAAAAAAAATCCTCCAAAAAGCAAGTCGTTTTGAAAGAGCGTCTGCAAAGTGACTGAAGAAAACGGACGTCAGGAGCTCAGAAGGGCAGCAGAAGGATATGTGGCTGTTTTGGTCCTTGAAAGACTCTCACCTCGATAATCTGGGCCAGGCTACAAGCCCAGTCTGTGCCCCAGCTCTGCCCCCAGCTGTCGTGTAGCCTCAGGTCAATCACTTACCCTTTCTGACCTCAGCTCCCTGCTCTTTAACAAATTCCCTGGGCCAGAGTCTAAGGCTCCTCCAGCTCTGACCTCCAGGAGACCATATTTGGCTCTGACTCCAGGGCATGGGTCTTTTCTATTTGTAGGTCTCCTGGGACTTCATCTGCAAAGCCTCATTTTTATTTCATTTGCAGCCAGTGCGTCCTCACATGCTCCCGAGAGAAGCAGGAGCCCTAACTCTCTGAGTCACCTGGATTCCTGTCTCCAAGGCCAGGCTTCCTGAGCCCACATTTCTCAGGGCAGGGGCGTGGGAAGGACCGGGAGCGGGGGACCAGTGTTCAAGTCTGGATGAGGACACACACTAGAGTGACCTCAGGTGCACACCCTACCCTGTGTCTCAAGTCCTCCGTTTTGATAAAATGATCTCAGTTTTCTCCAGAACTCTCACAGCTTTGATAGTTCGTGAAGCTTACACTCTACAACACCCTCACCTGAGAGTCATTCAAAACCCACCTGCAGAGGCCACCCCCCCCCATACCCCAGGCCCTGCGGTTAGCCCTGGAGATAGAGGATGCATGGGGCCCTGTTGATCCCACTGAGTGACACTCTCAGCCCCATGGGGAAGGGAACCAGGTGGAGTAATGACCCACCTCCGTGGGCAGAAGGCCAGCGTGAGGTCAGCACAGTGTACTGCAGGACCCGGGGCTCTGTCCACTTTGGGTACTCAGGAGAGCTCCCCAGGGGCCTACACACACCTTCCCTGTGGCCTCCACACCTGCACCACATGGATCACCACCTGTGAGGCCTTGGACACGTCATCCCCCTCAGGGCCTGTTGCCTGGTCTGTCTCATGCAGGTCTCAGCTCAAACGTCACCTCCTCCGGGAGGATTTCCTGGACCCCAACCTGAAGTAGCCCCAGTCACTGTCTTCCACATGGTCTGGAAATTACACTTTTTTAAAATATTTATTTATTTGGCTGGATCTTTAGTTGCGGCATGCATGTGTGATCTAGTTCCCTGACCAGGGATCGAACCCAGGCCCCCAGCATTGGGAGCACAGAGACCTAGCCACTGGACCGCCAGGAAAGTCCCTGGAAATTACATTTTTATTTGTTACTTGTTTATTGTCTGAAAGCCCCTGACCCCACGCATACCAAATGAGATCCTTTTATTCATTCACACAATAAACATTTCTGTACCGGGCCATGTTCTAGGAGCCAGAGATTCAGCGGTAAGCAAAACTACCTAACAACCTCTCCTCCGTAGAGCCTGCATTAGATTAGACTGCATAGAGATAGCAAGGTAAATAAGTAAAATATGGAGAATACGTCAGACAGCGGTAAGTGATCAGGAGATTAAACGAGGCAGGAGGAGGGGCAAGAAGTACCAGGAGGCCGGGGTGCAGTTTCACACGGGCGGTCAGGAAGGGCCTTTCTGGGAAGGACTCATGTGAGCGCACACCAGAAGGACGTAAGCCTGTGGGCCACGAGGGTCCCTGGGGGGAGCACCCCAGACCACGGGAAGCACAGGCAGAGGCGGGAGGTGGGAGTGTGCCCATTAAACCCGATGCTCAGCAAGGAGGCCCATGTGGATGGAGCGGAGTGCGGGAGGGGCCCCGGGGGGCGTGGGGGTTGAGGAAGGGCTCTGGCTCTACCCTAGAAAGATGGGAGCCAGGGAGGGCATGAGCAGAGGAGAGAGGTGGGTGCCCAGCCTTGTTAAAGGCTCTCCAGCTGCTCAGTGGAGAAGAGACCATAGGAGGCAAGAGTGGAATCAGGGAGATGACTGGGTGGAATAATCCAGGCTGTGGGTGACGGTGGATGAAATCGGGATAAGGGCATGAGGGCTAGAGATGCCGAATTTAAAAAAACCCCGACACAGCACCTGGCACACAGTAGGTCCTTAGGAGATGGCAGCTGTGATGACCAGTGTATGGAAGGTGCTGAGAAATCTGAAATGAAATCTTCCAGCTGCCTGCCCTCATCTCTCTGAGACCCAGTAACTGCTTTCAGTCTCTCAAAGGGAATTAAGAAATATCCTCAGGCTACAAAGAGAAACTGCCAAGTACACAGTGAGGGTCTAAGTCACTTGCCAAGGTCTTTGAAACCGTGGAAAAAGACGAGAGGGCCAGATTATGTAAGTGATAAAACACTAACATTCACACATTCAACATGTACTTGAAAGATGCACACCCAGAATATTTTTAAGGGAAAGTTAACCTTTAAAAATGATTTGCTCTTTCTCGGTTTAAAAAAAGTTTGAGAGGTAAAATACATACTTGTGTGCTGACTTGAATTTTCCCAAATGAAACCCTTTCCTCTTGTAATATAGTCTGTCTTTGGGATTTTAACTGGATGTAATTACATCAAGAGCCATGCTATGTTCGCATGGGCAAGAGATCCCATGCATTTCTTTAGGAGTGAAACTGACAGCCAGTTTAGAATAGAAAATCTGGTTGGGTATGTGTGTATGCGTATAATTTTAAAAGGAAAAAAATTCCTAGAGCAATTCAGCCATTCAAAGCCAGCCATCCAGTTTGTTGAGTTTTATTTTGATGAAAATATCTGGAGAGAATTCGTGGCAAGGTCAGAGGTGACCTAGGAGAGTGGAGAGACGGAGCCCAACAGAGCAAGAAAATGAAGTCTGGGGTTAGGCTGGGACTCATGTGTGGGCGTCAGGACTCCACCCCAGACTGGCAGGGTTACCTAGAACCCATTGCTCCTCCTCTCTGGACCTCAAAACAAGGGATAATTTCATCTCTAGGATTCCTTTTCTCCAACTTCTAAAATTATAAATAAACCAAAGAAGAAGGAAGGTAAATGAGGAAAGAGTGGCGAGGAGGCAGCAAGGATGATCCTATTGTGTTGGGAGTTTGATTCAAAGAACAAAAGTAAGGGGAGTAGGAGGACGCTGAGCTCACCTCCCCTCACAAACACATCAAAAATACAACTACCTGTGGAGCAACTCTCGCTGAAAAAACCTGGAGACTGGCGGAACAGCTCTTCTACAGCCAAGGCTGGGAGAATGATCCCCACGGAGTCCGGTAGGAGCAGAGGAAAAGTGATCTGACTGGGACCCGCACCCCTGGTGGGGGACCCAGAAGAATAGAAGGATATCACAGGCTCGGGGATCCTTCCTGGGGAGCGAGGGGTTTGAACCACATATTAGGCACCCTAGACCTGGGGGTCCGACGCTGGGAAGACAAGCCCCTTTCGCTGGTTTGGAAATCATTGAGGCCTACTGGAGGGCTGTCAGAAGCCTAGACTCCGCTCTTGAAGAGCGCCCACACAGTCTTGCTTACTCCCAGTCACAGCATGGAGGCAGCAGACTGAAAACTGCCTGGGGCTCTGGCCAGCTTTCCAGGACCACCCCAGTGGGCCCCCGCAGCCAGCACCAGGCCCCAGCTCCAGCCCCTCTTGCTCCAGCACTGCTCCCCACTAAGGTGGAGGCCGCCATTGCCAACGAGAGTGTGCACACTTAGAAAGAATAGAGCCAGATCATACACCGGCCTGGCCTCTCACCTCCCTGCCCACATTTAGAAGGAGCGAAACTAGCTCCTGGGCAGAGACCACCGTCACAGGTAGGAGCAAAGCAGGTCAGTGGTGTGTCGCCAACCCCTCAGGTGCCAACCTAGCCTCTAACCAAGGCATACGCACTGGGGAAAAAGTGAAAGCCCCAAGCCCTCAGGTGCCGGCCATGACCCCAACCAAGTCAGAGACTGCCATCACAACTAGGAGAAACCCAACTCCCTAAAGACCCCTGCTCTAGCCCCTCAGACTCCAACCCCACCCCCGATAGGGTGGTGATGACCATTGAGCATAGGAGAAACCCCAGCTTACACCTGGCTCTGGCTGTGGCTGTGGCTCTGGCTCTGGCTCTAGCCCCTCCAATTCCAGCCCTCCCTCCAGCTACAGGTGGTAGCTGTCCGCAAACCTCCAGAGAAGACACGACCTGTGCTCATTTCAGATCCAGCTCTTCCACCAAAGCCACTGGGCACATGGAGCCTGCATAGGGATGCTCCCACATAAGGACATACATCAAGACCAGGACAGGTAATTGTTTCACCTAATTTCATAGAGACAGAGAAAGTTTAAAAAAATTCGAAATCAGAGGAATATGTTTCAAATTAAAAAGCAAGAAAAACACCCTGAAAAAAACCCTAATGAAACAGAGATAAATAATTTCCCTCACAAAGGTTTCAAAGCAATAGTAATAAGAATGGTAACTGAACTTGGGGAAAGAATAGATGAACATAGTGAGAATTTTAACAAAGAACTAGAAAATATAAAAAAGAACCAGTCAGGGCTTTCCTGGTGGCGCAGTGGTTGAGAGTCCACCTGCCGATGCAGGGGACACAGGTTTGTGCCCCAGTCTGGGAAGATCCCACATGCCTCTCCCACAGTGAGAGGCCCATGTACTGCAAAAAAAAAAAAAAAAAGAAAAAAAGAAAAAGAAAAACCAGTCAGAGCTGAAGAATACAATAAATGAAATGAAAAATGCACTAGTAGGAATTAACAGCAGATTAGGTGATACAGAAGAATGCATAAGTGACCTAGAATATAGAATAATGTGAATTACCCAATCAGAACAACAAAAGGAGAAACAAATTATTTTAAATGAGGATCGTTAAGAGACCTCGGGACAATATCAAGCATACTAACATTCACATTATAGGGACCCCAGAAGGAGAAGAGAGAAAGGGGTAGAAAATGTATTTGATGAAATTATGGTTGAAAACTTCCCTAACCTGAGGAAGGAAACAGATATTCAAGTATAGGAAACACAGAGAGTTCCAAACAAAATCAAACCAAAGAGACCCACACTAAGACATATCATAATTAAAATGGCAAAAGTTAAAGAAATGCAGAAACTTTGCAGGCTAGAAGGGAGTGGCACATTATATTTAAAGTGCTGAAAGGAAAAAACCTACAACCTATGATTCTCTACCCAGCAAGGTTATCATTCAGAACTGAAGGAGAGATAAAGAATTTTACAGACAAACAAAAACTAAGAGTTCATCACCACTAAAATGACCTTATAGGAAATGTTAAACGGTCTTCTTTAAGTGAAAAAGAAAATTTAAAAAATAGGAAGAAAAAGAAATAAGAAAATATAGGAAGTGGGAAATCTCACTGGTAAAGGCAAATATATAGTAAAGGCAATGGATCAAACACTTAAGCTAGTACGAAGGCTAAAAGACAAAAATTGTAAAATCAACTATATCTATAATAAACAGTTAATGGATAGGCATGAAGATGTAAAATATGACATCAAAACATAAAACGTGGGGAAGGGGAGTAAAAAATGTAGAAATTTTAGAATGTGTTTGAACTCATATAACTATCAGTTTGGAACAAATAGATATAGCTACAGGTCAATATATATGAACTCCATGGTAACCACAAATCAAAAACCTACCACAGATACACAAAAACTAGAGAAAAAGGAACACAAACATAACACTAAAGAAAATCATCAAGCCACAAGGGAAGAGACTAAAAGAAGATGAAAAAAAAGAGAATAACTACAAAACAACCAGAAAACAAGTAACAAAATGGCAAAAAGTACATACCTATCAATAATCACTTTAAATATCAATGCAGAATTTACTCCAATAAAAAGACATAGGGTGGCTGATTGGATAAAAAAATATGAGTACCATTTATATGCTATTCCAAGAGACTTAATTTCAGAGCTAAAGACACATACAGACTGAAAGTGAGGGGATGGAAAAAGATAATCCATGTAAATGGGAATGAAAAGAAAGCTGGGGTAGCAATACTCATATCAGGCAAAGTAGACTTTTTTTTTAAGATTTTTTAATGTGGACCACTTTTAAAGTCTTTATTGAATTTGTTACAATATTGTTTCTGTTCTAAGTTTTGGCTTTTTGTCCCTAAGGCATGTGGGATCTTAGCTCCCTGACCAGGGACCAAACTCACACCCCCTGCATTGGAAGGTGAAGTTTTAACCACTGGACCTCCAGGGAAGTCCCCTGGAGGTAGACTTTAAAGTAGACTTTAAAACAAAGTCTATAACAAAAGACAAAGAAGGGAATTATATAATGATAAAGGGATCAATACAAGAAGAGGCTATAACATTAATAAACCTATAGGCACCTAATATATTAACACTTAAATATATAAAACAAATTTTAACAGACATAAAGGGAGAAATCAACAATAACACTATAATAGTAGGGGACTTCAACACCTCACTTACATCAATGTACAGATCATCCAGACAGAAAACCAATAAGGAAACAGTGGCCTTAAATGACACATTATACCAATTGGACTTAATAGATATCTACAGAACATGCCATCCCAAAATAGCAGAATACACATTCTCTTCAAGTGCACATGGAACCTTCTCCAGGATAGATCACATGCTAGGCCACGAAACAAGTCTCAACAAATTTAAGAGGACAGAAATACATCAAGCACTTTTTCTGACCATAACAGTATGAAACTGGAAATCAATTACAGGAAGAAAAATGGGAAAGCGCAAACACATGAAGACTAAACATGCTGCTAAAAAACCAGTGGGTCAACAAAGAAATCAAAAAGCAAATCAGGAAATATCTTGAGACAAATGAAAATAAAAACACAACTTCCCCCAAATCTATGGGATGCAGCAAAAGCAGTTCTAAGAGGGAAGTTTATAGTGATGCAAGCCTATCTCAAGAAACAAGAAAAATATCAAGTAAACGACCTAACCTACCATCTAAAGGAATTAGAAAAAGAAGAACAAACAAAACCCAAAGTCAGCAGAAATAGGAAATAATAAAGATGAAAGTGGAAATAAAATAGAGAACAAAAGAGCAATAGAAAAGATCAATGATAAGACTTTATCCAGACTCACTGAAAAAAAAAAAGGACCCAAATAAACAAAATAAGAAATTAAAGAGTAGAAATTACAACCAATAACACAGAGATACAACTAATCGTAAGAGAATACTGCAAACAGTTTTATGCCAACAAATTGGACATCCTAGAAGAAATGGATAAATTCTTAGAAATACACAATCTTCCAAAACTGAATCAGGGAGAAATCATCTGAACAGACCAATTATTAGTATTGAAATTGAATCAGTACTCCAAAAACTTCCAACAAACAAAAGTGCAGGACTGGAGAGCTTCACAGAGGAATTCTACTGAAGATATAAAGAAGAGTTAATACCTATACTTTGCAAACTATCCCAAAAAACTGAAGAGGAGGAACACTCCCAAATTCATTCTACAAGGCTACCATTACCTGATACCAAAACCAGACAAATACACAATAACAACAAAAAAGAAAATTATAGGTCCATATCTCTGTTGAATATAGATGCAAAAATCCTCAACAAAATGTTAGCGAACTGAATTCAAGAATATATAAAAAGTATCATACACCATGATCAAGTGGGATTTATTGCAGGGATGCAAGCATGGTTCAATATTTGCAAATCAATGTGATACAGCCATTAACTAAAGGAAGAATAAAAATCACATGATCATCTATAGACACAGAAAAAGCATTTGACAAAATTCAACATCCATTCATGATGAAAGCGTCCCTCAAATTTGGTATAGAGGGAACATACCTCAACATAATAAAGTCCATTTATGACAAACCCACAGCTAACATCATACTCAACAGTGAAAAGCTGAAAGCTTTTCTTCTAAAATCAGGAACAAGACAAGGATGCCCACTTTCACCATTTCTATATAACATAGTAGTGCAAATCCTAGCCATATCAATCAGACAAGAAAAAGTAATAAAAGGATCCAAACTGGGAGAGAAGAAGTAAAACTGTCACCATTTGCAGATGACATGATACTATATAGAGAAAATCATAAAGTCTCTACCAAAAAAGCTATTAGAACCAAATTCAGCAGAGAGCAGGATACAAGATTAATATACAGAAACATGTTGCTTCTCTATACACTAATAGTGAACTATCAGAAAGAGAAAGCAAGAAAACCATCCCATTTACAATAGAATCAAAAAGAATAAAATACCTAGGAATAAATTTAACCATGGAGGTGAAAGACCTATACCCTGAAAACTATATGGCATTTATGCAGGAAAGAGAAGATGATAACAAATAAATGGAAAGATACCCTGTGTTCATGGATTGGAAGAATTCGTATTGTTAAATGTCCGTACCAACCAAAGCAATCAAGAGATTTAATGAAATCCCTATCAAAATACCCATGACATTTTCCACAAAACTAGGACAATTATAAAATATATGTGGAACCACGAAAGACCCCAAATAGTCAAAGCAGTTTGAGAAAAAAGAACAAAGCTGGAGGTATCACATTCTCTGACTTCGGACTTTACTACAAAGCTACAGTTACAGTATGGTACTGGCCCAAAAACAGACATACATTAGATCAGTGGAACAGAATGGAGAGCCCAGAAATTAACCCATGCACCTATGGTCAATTAATCTATGACAAAAGAGGCAAAAATATACAATGAGGAAAAGATAGTATCTTCAATAAGCAGTTTTGGGAAAACTGGACAGCTATGTAAAAGAATGAAATTAGAACATTTTCTCATACCATATACAAAAATAAGTTCAAAATTGATTAAAGACCAAATATAAGAATGGAAACATAAAACTCCTAGAAGAACACATAGGTATCACACTGTTTGACATATGTCTTAGTAATATTTTTTTGGATCTGACTCCTCAGGTAAGGGAAACAAAAACAAAACTAAACAAATGAGACCTAATTAAACTTAAAAGATTTTGCACAGTGAAGGAGATCGCTGACAAAATGAAAAGACAAATAAATGAATGGGAGAAAATATTTGCAAAAGATATATCTGATAAGAGGGTAATAACCAAAAATATAAACAGCTCATAAAATTCAATATAAAGAAAACAGATTTAAAAATGGGCAGAAGATCTGAATAGACATTCTTCCAAAGAAGACATACATATGGCCAACAGGCACATGAAAAAATTCTCAACATCACTAATCATCAGAGAAGCACAAATCAAAACCACAATGAGACATCACCTCACATCTGTCAGAATAGCTATTGTTAAAAAGACAACATATAATAATAAATGTTGGTGAGGATGTGAAGAAAAGGCAACCCCAGTAAACTGTTGGTGGGAATGTAAATTGGTGCAGCCACTGTGGAAAACAGCATGGAGGTTCCTCAAAAAACTAAAAATAGAACTACCATATGATCCAGCAATTCTACTTCTGGGCATATATGCAAAGAAACTGAAAACACTAATTCGAGAAAATATATGCACTCCAATGTTCATAGCAGCATTATGTACAGTGGCCAAGGTATGGAAGCTACCGAGTGTCCATCAACAGATCAATGGATAAAGAAGATGTGATATAAATATACAGTGAAATATTACTCAGCTATAAAAAAAAAAGTAATTTTGCCCACATCCCTCCAACCCTGAGAGTAGGGGCCCTGGGAGAGGGATCCACACCTGATTAGAGAAGGTGAACCCTGGTCCACATGCCAGGGAGGAAAGGTGGGGGTGTGCACCACCTCAAGGTCAACTTTTACGTCTGTCTCTTCCAGACCTCCCCATGATGACCCATTTCAGCCTGATCCCATCATCCCAAACTCAGTGCTGTCCACACAGTAGGTGCTAAGTGAGATCTGAAGCAGCTCTGCAAGGCAGTAAAGTTCAACTTGGCCAGTTTAGGAACCCCAAGTCAACTTCAAAACCAAGCACATCATTGACAATTGTTGACTCAGACATCACTGTTTCTTGCTTATACCCTGTTCAGGGTAGAGAGGTGCAATTAGAGGTGGAAAATGGCAGGAGGAGTGGATTCTGGGATTTTGCTGACTACAGCCTGGAGAAGTGAGACTCATCCTAGGTTTTCTCCTCCAACCCCAGGCCTTTTCCATTGATCTCTGCATTTCTAAGTGTCAGACACCTCTTCCTGGGTGTACCATCAGGGCCTTCAAACTCAACATGTCTAAAAATGAGGTCATCTCCTCTCCACTCCAACCCGCCCCTCACTTGTATTCTCAGTCTCCAAGATAGGAACAACTCTCCCATCACCCACACTTGGGACATCAGTGTCACCCTGTTGCATTTTAACAAAGACTTTACTTAAGAAAACAGCACAGGAGAATTTTCTATGGGATGCCTTAAAATGCTGGAGGGATGCAAAAGTCTGGATCACATCAGACGAGGCACTCAAAAGACCAAGTTTATGAGCAAACAGTATATGTGTGGTTTTTGTTCTTTGTTTTTTTTTGCGGTACGCGGGCCTCTCACTGTTGTGGCCTTTTTGTGGTACGCGGGCCTCTCACTGTTGTGGCCTCTCCCGTTGCGGAGCACAGGCTCCGGACGCGCAGGCTCAGCGGCCATGGCTCACGGGCCCAGCTGCTCCGCGGCATGTGGGATCTTCCCGGACCGGGGCACGAACCTGTGTCTCCTGCATCGGCAGGCGGACTCTTAACCACTGCGCCACCAGGGAAGCGCTCAGTATATGTTTGATGAATGGATTTTTTTTAAATAAATGAATGAACAAATTCATGGTGAATGAATGGAGTCATGCATGAAAGAGAAATTCATAAGCAAATGAATGAATGAACCAATTAAAGAATGAATGAATAAATAAGTGATTGAATGAGTGGCTGAATACACAAATGATCAACTGAGGGGAAAAAAATGTATGGACAAAGTACAAGCAAATGGAAGAAGAAATGAGTGAACTAATGATGGAAGGAAGAAATAAATTCACACATGAATGAATGTGAGAAACGGTTTTTTCAATGGATTTTACGACTGGCTGAAGAGGTGAGGAATGAATGAATAAGTGAATGAATGGACATAAAAGTACAAGGATTAACCAGTGAATGAGCAAACTTATAAATGTAGTGAAAGAGTTCCAGCTGGATCCAAGGAGACGGTAGAGTTAGGGCAGGACTCTGCTCAACTCCATGGGAATCCATTCGGACACCCTGGAGCTGAGGTCTTGGCAAACTGACCGCACTCCTCTCAGGAAAGGCATTTAATGTGACTTCCATTTGGATTTGATAACTACATTATTATATAATTTTATGAAATAATAGCTGAAACTGGATGCTCCCCAGAATTAACTCTGGATTTGGTAGGAAGAGATAAATAGAATCGACTTCATTGTTTTCCCAATTGTGTTGCAAATAATTACCCATTATGTAGCCACCCCCCAGCATGATTTTATTAATCGCTATTAAATAACTGCTTCCACTACCTCACTACAAATTAACCTCCAGGAGGTGTAATTAATGTCGGCATAGTAGGTTTGCTCTGTGGCCTGGTAATGAGGAACAAGGTTGAAGCTGTCACCGTGATCCTTCCGTGAGTCTCGGCAAGGAGGCCGTGTGGCACAGGAAGGAGGCAGGGCACTGTCTGGGGACTCAGATCCTAGGTCCCAGATCCTGTCCACTGTCATGTGACATTAAACAACTCACTTGCCCATCTGGACCCCGGTCCCCTTCCCTATAAAATGAGGTCGGTTCCCCAAATTCCCAACCTCTCTGGGGGAATCGTGGGAATTTTATTCTAGTAAAATCCCTCACTGTCCCCTGTGCCCTCACAGCTCGAGCATATCCTCATCACAGGGTAACAGCATCTCCACTTCTCCCCACCTGACTGAGGGCGGGACCCATCTGGTCCTCAGCACGCTCTTAGCTCCCAGCACAGGGCCTGCACACAGTAGGTGCTCAGCGAACACTGGGAGAGGAACGCATGGCTGGTCCTCAGCACGCGCTCAGCCCCCAGCGCAGGGCCTGCACACAGTAGGTGCTCAGCGAACTCTGGGAGAGGAACGCATGGATCTTGCTGCGCAGTGTGGGTTTGAGAAGCCACTTCAGTCCCTTTCAGAACCACGAGGTTTCATGAGCAGGCAGCCACTCACCACATGCTCACGGAGCTTACGGTGGCCCTGTCACTGATGCTCTCCCAGGTGTCACTCCTTCCCTGGACTCCGCCTGCGTCTGCCCGTCTCAGCCACTCTCCCACTCCCTGTGCGCTGCCTCTAGTACCTGGTGGACCTGAAAGTATGGACACTGGTGTAATTGTGCACAGAGTGAGTATCAGTGGGTTTGGATGTGGGGCCGGGACTCTGCCCTGATCAAAGTGCACGAGGGCTAACGTGTCTCCCAGTCCCCACACTGACCCTGACCCGGTGCCGGCATTGATGAGAGGTCAGCATGTGGTCTGACTCCCCCCCAGGGATGGGGGAGACCTGCCAAGCCTCCCATGAGTGCCTGGAGGAAGGGGTGTCAGGGAGAAGCCAGGTCCCTTGACAATGGACTTGGATGTCCCCCTAGTTCCATCACATAACACTGGATGCTGGCTATCCTCTCTATTGTCTGTCACTCTGGAATTTCTTTCTGCTTCCAGAAGCCTGATTGCCCAAGTATTTTGCTCATTCTAAACTGTCTTCTCTGTCTCTAAGATTGGCATAGATAGGCACCCACCTTTGGGCTTAATGAGACTTTTCTCTTGAGTTGAGCCTTTTCCCTGATTCAGCTCATTTCTCTGTTCAGTGCCCCTCTAGGTGACAGGCATCTTCTTCTAATTGGACCTGATGAAATTGGTCTTGTGTGTGTTGGGGGGCACTGGGGAGTAGGTAAGATGAGAGCTAGAAAGGACCAGTCTAACTTAGAGAAGACTCAGAATATTATTACAGGGCTACTCAGTGATTCTGATTGTATCCTTACTAGCTAAGCCTGGTCTGGAACAGGCAGTTTTGTATAATCTGTTGATTCATTCAACAAACACTCACTGAGCATCCTTTATGTGTCAGGGCCTGGACTGAGGCCAATGTGGACACTCCCATCTCCTTACTAATAGAGGAAGACCAGTGAGACCGTGTCACCACATTCACCTCGATCTTTCAGCAAATGTGTGTTCAGTGCCTACTCTGTGCCCTCAAGCAGCCCACTGTCTGGCAAAAAAAAAACAAAACAATCTTTAAACACACCTCACTGGATGGTGGGTGCTCTGATGGGGTAAATACGTGATGCTCTAGAGACACCCAGAAAGGCATCTGAGTTCAGAGGCACAGTGAAAACAAGAGCCAAGTCATGGAGGATGAGGATGGGGTGCTTACCTGGCAAAAAGGGGGTGAAGGAGGGCATTCTGGGAAGAGGGAAGGATTTGTGAGAAAGTGGAGAGTTGGATGAGAGGTGGGGGTGTTTATAGAATCATAAGAAGCAGATGGATGTAGCTGGGGTGTGTGTGTGTGTGTGTGTGTGTGTGTGTGTGTGTGTGTGTGGACAGAGGAAGACAAAGCAGAGAGGAAGTCCCGGCCAGTCATAAAGGTCCTTGATGCCCCCACTGAGGAGTGTGGTCTTTATCCCACGTGAGAAGCAGGTGGGTTTCTGAGGCGGAGAGTGCATGATTAGCTCTGCACAGCCAGGCAATCCCTCCACTGAGCGGAGCCCTTTCTCCATGCTCAGGAAGGTCAAGGACCTGGAGTTGGCCTCTTGGTAGGCCCCAGGGAGTACGGTCCCAGGTTGACTCGGGGCATCTTGTCTGTAGGACCCTCCACCAGTTCCATAACCTACCTGTCTCCCATCTCAGCCAATGATATTGGGCACAGAGACCAAGTGAACTTCACAGCTGGACTCCTCCACACCCTCTGCTCTCCCACAGCAAGTTCAGACTCGCAGGGGCAGCCCTAGTAGGTGACCCTGAAACTAGATCAAGTGATTCCTGCTCACATTAGGTACGAGATGGTCAAGGACACCTCCAAAGACACAGGCAGCCAGACAAGCGGCCAGGGCTCCTCTTCTTAAGTTTGCTACGTTCTCCAAATTGTCCTTGATTATTACAAATTACTCTTAGAGATAGAGGAAGAAGTTCTAAAAAGAGAAGAAAAGTAGAGTTGGCTCTTATGAAAAAGATCAATAATTAAACATGAACATTTTTACATGTCCTCTTCATGTGGTGCACTAACTCCTGGTTAGGATAAATTCTTTAATGATTGACTGGGGGTTTCTGGATATTTAAAGAGCAAGAGAGCTGGGGGCTTCAGAGTCAGACAGACCTGGATGGTCTCAGCTCAGCCATGTCCTTGGGCAGATTTTACTTCACCTTCCAACCTCCATCTCCTCTTTTCTACAGTGGATGATTGAACCTCTCTCACAAGTTTGCTAGGCAAATTTAAATGAAAGAACATGGGTAAAACAGCAGCACCTGGGACACTGCAAACATTCAAACCATGATTGCTGCTGTTATCGACTAAGTGAAGAATAAAGCCGGGGTTGTCTTGGGAGATATGCTTCCTGCCTCTTCGTCTCTTTGGAAATCTCCCTGATGGGCTGTTCAGCTAGCTTGATAATCTCTTATTCTTCTGATAAAGCTAGACTGCAGAAAGCTTTATCATCAAAGGAAAAAAAAAAAAAAGATGCTCACATTGTGATGTCCATAAAATCCATTTCTTATGCTGGGTCCTTGGTTGCAAAGAGGCAAAGGGCAGCCCCTCACCCCTGCCTGTGTGGCCAGCATTGAGGACGAGACAGGCAGAGTCTCACTGTGTCCCTGCAACAGCTGCAAAGGGACATCATCCTCCTATCGTGCAGATGAAGAAACAGGCTCAGAGAGGGTGATGGCATTAAATCCTTTGCCCAGAGTCCCAATCAGATGTGAACGGCAAAGTCCGGATTCTGCCTTCTTCTTTGTACTTTCAACTTCCAAGTACTTCCTCTGCTGCTTTTTTTTTTTTTTTTTTTCCATTTTGGTTCATTTCCTGCCATCGTATCAATCAAGTTTTTACTCCACTTTTTTCACTCTACTGGTTTGGAAATTGTTCATTACATTTATCTTCTTTATTGGTAAATCTTTACATTTTAATAAGCACACTTGACTTAACACTGTCAAAAGTAAATCAATATCTCTCCCCTCCCTCTGAACAATACACAGAGCTTAGAATACATCAATTCTAATCACCCCTCTCATCTTAGCGTTATGGTTCCACCCTCCTTTACACCCCAAATTAGTTCCATCACTTTTATTTGTTATTGCTTTTGTGTTAACATGATCAATGCAAGCTCACGGGTTTCTCTGTTCCGCACTGTACCTGTGATCTTCCTTCTCATAACAGTGTCCTCCCTGAAGTGTGCCATCTGTCTGTCCTCTCAGCAAGACCCTGTGAGTGATACCTCTCACACTTTGTCTGAAAATATCTTTCTTTCTCCCTCAATTTTTTTGTATTTCAGATATATTTTTTATTTCTTCAAATTTGCTATTTACCCGGAGAGACTGAAATTTTAAAAATATAATTGAGTCCCACTGAGGCAGGAGACAGATGGGCCCTCAGGGCAAAAGGTTTGAGTTTGTTCCTTGTGGACCAATACTCCAAGATGGGAATAACAGGACAATTGAGAGAGGAGGCTAGGCCTTGCCTAGATAGAAGATAAGAGAACACATATTCTTCAATCTCGAAGTCAGGAGACCTCCCTGACTACACTTGCACAGAAAGGCTCCGTGGAGGTCAAAAGGGGAGTGATGCCAAGTGGCCAAACCTACCCATGGGCCTCTTCGGTAGAATCCATCTTGGCTGTGAGATGCACGCAAACACATGGGAAAATCCTGAGATACGCCAAATTTGGACTCTGAACCAGGCAAATCAAAATGATTGGCCAAAGGAAACCCAGAAGAAATGCCCCGTAAAAGTGATTCAAACTGCCACGAGGGCACGACTCTCTCTGAGACCGCCTGTGTGTTTATCCACAGGTACTATACTCTTTTTTTCTCCTAATAAATACTTTACTTGTTTCACTACTTTCCATCTTTGTGGGAATTCTCTTTCTGCAAAGCTGTAGGACCAGGACCTTGTCATTGATCACTGGTCTAGTGGCTAGGATTCGGTGCTCTCACCACAGCAACCAGACCTCAATCACTGGCTGAGAACCGACACCCTGCTTCAAGCCGCTGCAAGCTGAGGCCACCCAAGATCACCACCACCATCATCAACATGGAAATGGCTTTAAGAGAAAACTGGTCAGATGAGTATTATTTTTTCCAGTATCAACCAGTATCTCCCTCAATTTTAAATGATAGTTTAGGTGCTTTTTTAGATACAATTTTAGATATTTCAGAATTCTACTTTGATAGTTATTTCTCTTGGCATTGAAAATATCATTCCATTGTTTCCTGGTCTCTGTTATTGCTGCTGAGAAGTCTGTTATCAGTCTAATTGTCTTTCCTTGGTGTAACCAGGTCTTTCTCTGATTGCTTTTTTTTTTAATGCAAGTGTCTTATTGGTGCATAATATGAATATAGAAAAATGTTCAAATCATAAATGTTCAGCTGATGAATTTTCACAAAGTAAACATAAAATATTACTAACAAACTGAGAAGCCCCCTAATAATCCCTTCCAGTTACTATACCTCCACCACACTTAACCACTGTCCTGACTTCTAATAGCCTGTTTTTGAACTTTAAATAATAATGTACTATGTACCCTTTTTTCTCTCAACATTATGATTGTGATTATCATCCACAGCGTGTGTAGTTTTAGTTTGTTTAATATTGTATTTTATTTATCCATTCTGCCATTAATTGCCATTTGGTTAGTTTCCAGTTTGAGGCTATTATGAATAGGGCTGCTCTGAACAATCTTGTCCATTTCTTTTGGTCAACATATAGTACATAGATGAGAATAGAATTTGCTGGGTCATAGTTCTTTTAATTCAGGCCTGTGGCATGTCTGACTGAGGTTCTGATGTTTGCTTTGTCTTTTCAGACTGTTGTCTTGCCTTTTGGCATGCCTTGTGATTTTTTTGTTGGAAGCTGGACATGTTGTATTGAGTAATAGAAACTGAAGTAAATAGACCTCTAGTGTGAGGATTTATGTTACTCTGGCAAGGGCTGCGTTTAGCGCTTGCTGTAGCTGTAGGTGTCAAAGGCTTCAAATTCCTCTAATGTCCTTGTCTTGATCTTCTGATCCCCCCCTCTTGATTTCAGGCTTCCCTAAGTCCTCTCCCTCAGAGAGAGTCTGCATAGCAACCCTTTCAAATCCAATCCATTATTATTGTACTGAAACCCTGTTTGTGTGGTGATAAGGGAAGGGGGGTGTCTATAATCTTCCAATTAAACCTCAGTTTGAGTGGACCTGTGTCTCTGGCCTGTGACATTCTTGTATAGCTTCCCCCAATGCCAGTTAGGTGAAATAGGAAGGCTAATGCAAGCTGCAGTGAGAGGAAGGCCCTCCCTTCATGCTGCTGGAGAAAGGCTCTGGTTAAGTCTTTCCCCCTCAACAGTAAGCCTTTGTTATGGAGAATATTCTGTGTATTTCACAAAGATTACTCTTCTTTTCTTTCTGCCAGAACCAAGAGGGGATCTTCTTGCAGTTTCATCATGAGAAGCCAGTGGAGTTCCTGGAGGTAAACCCCATGAAACATTGTGTGCTCCCAAAACTGTGGCATCCAAGGAGTTTCACACTCAGCCTCCAGAAATTGTCAGACTTATCATTCAAGTGTTCCTACCTGTTTATGACTCTATTGGCTTCTGCTCCAGGCCAGCAGGTCTCATCTGTGACTCTCTGGATTCACCTCTCTCCAGATTTGGGGGTAGCAGTTTGTTCTGCAACCTCAGTTCTCCGATGGAGCCAAGAAAAGTTGATTTTCCATATGCCCAACTTCTTCTTGTTGTAAAAATGGAAATGACCATTTCCAGGCTCTTTACATGTCAGAGCTAAAGAAGGAAGTCCTGTGGCTTTATTTGTAGTGCAGCTGTTCAATTTCTTCATGAAACTATGAATTCAAGTCTTTCATATATTCTATAAAAGTCATGGTCCTTATTGAATTGACTATTAATGTTCCTAATTCTATTTTGATGTTCTGGAACTTCTAATAAAGATTTGTTGGACTTTCTCATTCTCTCTTTTATATCTCTGAACCTCTTCTCCATATTTTACTTCTCCATTCCTTTCTGTATGCATTCACGGTAATTTCCTCTTGTCCACCCTCCAGGTGACTGATTCCTTCCCCAGTTCTACCTAATCCACTATCCAGTCCATGTTTTGAGAATTTTTTTAATTGCAATAATTATCATTTTCATTTTTAGATTCTCTATTTTTCTAGTCAGTTTGTTGTTCTTTAATAGTTCTTATTCTATTTTTTGCTTTTGTATTTTTAATATATTTTTAATCACTTTAAATGTATCTATGTTATCATTTCGATGAGAATTGCTGTATTATTTGAAGTTCTTTGGATTTTTATTGTTCTGGCTTACATGGCTACTGATTCTCACTGATGGTAAACTGTTTCCTCATTTGTTTATAAGTTGAGTTTTTTTAGCTCATCTTCAGTGAGGCTTTATCTGTGGGAATTCTGAGCAGCCTGAGTGGGATGTTGCCCCTCCTGAACTACCCTGCATTAGCTTTAGCCACAGATCCAAAAAATATCATCAGCCTGGGATCGATTATGTTAATTGCTTCATTTGGGGGTTTACAAACAATACCTGCAATACAAATTAAAGCCACAAACCCAAGCAAAGCACAGGCCTATAGTCACCCAAGGAGTTTCTCATTTTTCTCAGAGTCCAAGCAGAAACTGACAAGCTCCCCTAATGTTTCCCATTTCTAGGGAATGGATTCTTCTTCTTGTAGACTCTATCTCTGAGATTCAGCACTTTGAAGGTCGCAGCTTTATGCAACTTTTACATTGCACTCAAAACATCATTTCCCGTCCCTGGAAGGACTAAATCCAACCCCTTAGCTGGTGACTGTCCACCCCCAAGCCCGAGACGTGGCAGAAGCTGTACCAGTTCACACACTTACCACCTGGTTGTCAGTTTCTTTCCACCTCCTGGGGATGTCCCTTGCCCTCTTGCTATATTTGATCAATTGTTCCTCGGGTTTGTGGAGGGAAGGTTTTCAGGGGCAGAACTCAGAGCCCAATCTCTGTGTTAGGTCCATCCCCCCCACCTTGCTTACCCAATGCCCACCTGTGTTCACTGTGTCTGAGGATCCCATGGGTTCTCCAGGTCCAGGTGTTCAGGAGACAGATATATGGGTCAGGACTCAGCACATAGGGTTGGGGGATGGACAGATGTGGAATACAGTGGATGTGCTTACTAACTTCCTTGGGAAAGTGCAAACATCCACTTAGATGTGTTTGGGATTTTGTTCCTTTGTCTGTGTGTGCCTGGGCTTGTGTGGGTATAAGTATGTACTTTTGTGTCTGAGGCCAGGATCAGTGACAAATATGAGTGTGAATTTAGGAAGCACCACATCCTGCTGCCTTTAGGAAAGGAACTAAGTGGATTCATATGAGCTAAAGTGGAAAGGATGCAGCTCGGGGCTGTGTCCATAGCCCAGACTCTGGCATTTATTAGATATGTAACTTTGAGCAAGTCATTTCTCATCTCTGAGCCTCAGTTTCTTCATCTGTAAAATGGGAGTAATACAAATCACCTTACAGTGTTTCTGTTAAGATTAACTGGAAAGACAGGCATACAGATGTACCAAGCCAAGCACATAGTAGGGGCCTAATAAGGGCATAAAGAGCCCCTACTCTGTGTTCAGAGTCAGGTCAAATAGATCCGGGCTCAAGGTGTGATCTAGAAGATGATATTTGAATTGGGCCTTCAAAGATAAAATTCCACTAGGTGGGAAGTAGAGGGAGAGGCTTCCCAAGCAAAGAACACAACATGTGCAAAGGTTGGAGATGTTAAAGGGTATAGAATGTTCCAAGAGCAGTGAGTTGTGACAACAGCTACCAGGGAACTGAGAGATCTGTGCTCAGAGGAGTCATACCTCGAGGCCAGGAAGCAAACCTTTGCTCTGCACCTGGTGTTATTCATGCTCATGAGAGCGTAGGGACCTGCTGGATTCTTCCCTTCAGATGGATGCAGAAAGTCTGGACAGAGTCTAGAGTGGGAAGCAGATGATTGCAGAGGTAGAGCCAGGTGATCTTAAGGAGGGAGGGTGGAAGGTGAAGGTGCACAGTGATATTATTTATTATCTGAATTAATGAATACATATCATAGCTACTAGCAACTATTAAGAGATTTCTGCATACCAGGCACAGTTCCATGTATTAACTTATTTAAGCCTCACAATAAACTCATGAGGTAAATATCATTATTATCCCCATTTTACAGATGAGAAAACTGAGGCACAGTGGAGTTGAGTTGACTAGAGGAAAGGAAAGTGTCAGCACTCAACCCCTGCCAGGCAGCTACAAGCACATTTGGGATCAGAGATGCCCCAGAGGGTCACTGAATGCCCAAAGGATGCTGGATCCTTAGTGACAGGGGCTGACTGAGCTGCCTTCTGGAAGCTGTCCTGGAGACCTGTAATCTGTGTCATTTTGGGGGTCCATGGCCACCTGGCCAGGGACAGTGGGCACTCAACGCCAGCCCTAAAAACCTTTCAGCAGAAGAGCTGAGCTCCCACTGTTGGAGGCTGGACTCCCAGATGCAAGTACCTCTTTGATTACTTTCTAATGAAAAACACATTTGCATCCAAACTGAAATTATATTGTCAGCAGTTAATTATCACTTGTCAAACAAATGTGTGCCCAGTTTGTGGGTTTAATTTCCATATAGGTTTGCAAAAGCCTTGTTCCTCTTATTTGATGAGGCCTCTCTGAGCAAGAGACACTCATTGTTGGAATTGTTGCTTTCTTTTTCTTTTAAGCAAGTTATTTTTTTTTTTTTTTTGTGGGCCTCTCCCATTGCGGAGCACAGGCTCCGGACACGCAGGCTCAGCGGCCATGGCTCACGGGCCCAGCCGCTCTGCGGCATGTGGGATCTTCCCGGACCGGGGCACGAACCCGTGTCCCCTGCATCGGCAGGCAGACTCTCAACCACTGCGCCACCAGGGAAGCCCTAAGCAAGTTTTTTTTTGATGAGCAGGTTTCCTTGCTGTCTGAGTTGGGGTTCTTTGCAAATAACAGAAAAGAACTCAGTGGAATTTAAGCAAAGAAAAATGGCAGGGAGGGGGGTGCTCCAGGCTCTAGGGATGTCTCTGGGGACTGAGGGGCACCTGGACCCGATGCAGGACTGGATCTGGGAGCTGAAACCACCGCCAGTGGGACCCCAGGCAGCTGCCCTGCCCGCCTGCTCTCAGGGGCTCACCATCTACCGTTATGGTCTGTTTCTTTCTTCCCCTGTTTCCTGGCTTCTGTTCTCACAGTGCCAGAATGGCCATCCCTCCTCTGTTTGAATCAGTGGCACACCTCCTAGGTCAAGGACCCGGCAGATCTGGGTTCAAGCCTTGATTCACTGGTGCCCTTGGGCTGGTCCCTCATTCCCACAGAGCTGTTACTTTGCCTGTGAATTGGGGCCAGTACCTGCCTTGCCCATTTCTTGTACTTTGCACATTGTCAGTCACATGGTGGACTCTGCAAGGAAGGGTAACTGTGCTGTTTCTGCTGCTACCATGGTTAGTATTGTCATACCAATGCAGTGCCCTGAGCAGAGTGGAAACCCCTTCTGATGGAGGTAGAGAAAAGATGTCGCTGTCTGGCAGGCCCTCCTTGGGTGGCCCAGAGACCCAGAGCAGGTGCGGTGCAACCTCCGCCCCGAGCCAGGAGCCCTGGCTTCCTTGCCTGCAAAGCGGGGAAAACAATGTTCACCTCGCCGCACGGTTGTGGGGACAGAACGAGATGAGAAGGAGGTCTCAACTAACCCTCCTTTGCTTTCTGGCACGTGCCCTTGACCTGGGAAGGAACAGTGGGTACCTAACGGATGGAGGAAGGAGGGAGAAAAGATGAATGATATTTTTAATGGGATTATAGATCACATGACAGCTCAACTTAGAATCCTTTCTGAAGGCCTGGACCAGAAGCTGGAAACTTTTGTAATTTTTTCCTTTGTTCTTTGGCCAATGTCTGTTTTCTCCAGGGAAACTGGAAGCTCCAGGAGGGCGAGAGTGAGTTTGTGTTTTTGATTCTCTCCAAAGTCTGTGGCACATAGAAGACATCACATACATGTCGTGTGGATAAATGCAACATGGCTCATAAAGCACTCAGTTCGGCACCTGGAACATTCTAGGTGATGTCCATGGGTTATGGCCACTGACTTTCTAGACTGACTGAAGCCTGAGGCGGGAAGGAGGAGAGGAGGTGAGGACGGGGAGGATGAGGCTGGAGAGGTTGGCCGGCCACCGTGCCTGAGGGTGAGGGAAGCCAGGAGGGGGACTGGGGGGACATGGGGGTGAGCCTCCAGTTTTAACTCACGGAGTGAATGGGAGGGAGCCACTGTGTGAGGCAGAAAACTGGGCCTGAGAACAAGTATTCGGAGCCTAGCTCCATGAAGAGAGAGTGGGGAGCTGCTCAGGCCTCAGTTTCCCTGTGCGTGCTCTCTGCATCACCCCCCAACCCTGACACCCCAATAAGTCTAGCAGGTACGTTTCAGGGCAAAGCACAGAGCTACGGGGGACCTGGACACTTCTTGTCCAGTGAGAAGCCAGAGAGGGTGGTGTCTGTGTTCATCACAGGGGCTGTCAATGCGAGAGCAGGGGCAGGAGCTCAGGGTAGGGGCTCCTCTGACCCGAGGGCAGAATCCATTTCTCAGCTCCTGAGAAGATAGGGTGGCGGCACCCACTTGGCTTTGGGTGTCTCACGGGCTCCTGTCCAGTCAACTCCACTGTCGCCATCTCCCGCCGAAGAAGGAGCGCTGGTTGAGGCAGGGGCATCCTGGGGGGGTGTGACCCACACGCCCCTCACACACTTCTCCCTCACACAGCCTCCCAGGCTCACCGTCCCCCCAGACCCAGGTTCTAGAGCTGCCTCTGCCTCTAACCTTGGCCAGGTGGCTTCTGCTCCCTGGGAAGAGGGTCACCAAGACTGTCCCTCTACCATCCAGTCTGGGCCTCCCCCCTTGGGTAGTAGCCTTGACCTCACCTCTACCTCCAGGACTGGTCCCTGATTCAGCCAAGCCATAGCCCAGACCAGGGGTAATCAGCGTAGGACTAGTTTGATGATATGTTACTTAACATGAGCCAGCCAGAGAGAAGCCCAGGACTTTTGTGTTCTGTCTGGAAGAGGCATGTCTTCCAGTACATGGCAAACAGGAAATATGTGACCCACGCTGATGTTGCAACCACTTGAGAAGCCAGACTGAAGATGAAGTTGAGGCCCTGGAAGGCAGAGAAGAGGATTGGAAAGCACTGGGTCCTTGGCCACGCAACTGAGATGCTGGATCAGTCCTTGCCTGAGACCCAACCCACCGCTAGTTTGATAGTTTAAGCAAGTGCACGCTGAGTTTTCTGCCACCAGCACTGGGCCGCGGCTCATCCTTCTGTTAACAGGAAGGAGTTCTTCCCTGAAAGCTCAAATGTCCACTGGCTCCATTGGGATGAAATGACATTGGGATCCCAGGAGTTAGCAAGGGCCCCTGGCCCCCGAACAAAAAACCTCCAAAAATGAAGCTCAGAGAGTAGTTCTGGTTTCAGTGCTAAATCCATTTATTCATTCGTTCATTCAACCAGAATAGGTTAAGCACCTACTATGTTCCAGGCCCTGTGCAAAGTGCAGCGTTAACCTCCAAGCGAAACGAGACGGAGGAAAGGAAAACAAATAATGAGGAAGGAAATCAGTAAATAAACAAGACAATTTCAGAGGGTGGTAAGTGCTTGAAGAAAATAAAACGGGGCAACTCAGGTACCTTTGTCTTGGTGACCAGGGAGGGCTTCTTGGAGCAGGTGGCATTTGGGCCGAGACATGAATGATGAGAAGGAGAAGCCATGCTAAGATGTGGAACAGAACATTTCTGAAAGAAAGAACAGCAAGTGAAAAGGCCCTGAGGCAAAGCAGGCTTCTTACACCCAGAAAAAGATAAGAAGACAGTGGAGGTGACTCAAGTTAGCCTCAGTAAGATTTGAGGGCTATTTGTTATGGGCCAGTTACTATTCCGAGCACTTTGTGTTAACTAAGTTAATCTTCTGAACAAGCCCACAGGATATGCATCATTATCTCTATTTTACAGATGTTTATGCATGAGTCCCTAGAAAGGTTTATTAATGAGTTTAAAATCCAAGAACTAGTGAATGTCAGAGGGTGGATGTGAACTCAGGTTTTCAGATGCCACAGCCCACATCCTTAGCACCATCCTGTACCTCATTTGGGGAATGATAGTAACAGTCTTTCCCACGGTTTCCTGTGAACTCACCGTGGCCTTCCCTCACTCCTCAATCAGACAAAGCCTCCTCGCCCACCTTCAGCCATGTGATCAGCTTGGTGTGCAGGCCCCTGGTGGGGAAGTCTGCTGTTTGGGTGAATATATTCCATTCAGTGGAGTGTTCGCACCTCATTGTCACTGCTCCCCTGTGCTGTGTTCTCCAACCAATTTTACCAGTATTTAAGGGTTTGTTCTTTTTTTAAATCAGCCTGGCTCCTGTGTCTTTATCTCAATTTCTTCCAAACTCGAGTAGGGAACGGAAATGCCATTTATTGGCCCCTCAAACCCCAAGAGTGATCATCGAAGTTGGCAGGGGTTGGATCAGGTAGGGGCTCAGAGGTTGAATTTTATTCTAAGTGCAACTGGATAGACTTCCAGTTTCAGTCTGAAAGTTGCTTCTCCTGTCCTTATAATAAGAGAAACTGGAAACTGAAAACCAGTGACTTTTCCTGGATTCATCAGAGAACTGAGATTGTAGGGCAAACTGCCACTCCAAAATCAGGAGAGATGGGGGCATACAGAGAGTCACCAAGACCCACTGGAGCCACTGTTAAAGAAAAAAAATGATTCATGACACTTGTTATAAAATAGTAAAGCAGACTTGATTCCGGAGGTGAGGGTGCTGCAACAGTGGGGTTTTGTAGTAGGGGGGACAGAGATTGGGCTCAACCGCAAATCCAACAAGAAAAAGTGGGAATTTATAGGCAAGGAGCAGGGTGAGAGTCATAGGATGGAAAATTCCTAAGAGGAAACATCAGGGGCTTAGAGGGGACTCCAGCTAAACCGATCTAACCGGATTCTTGCTGAAGGCAACCTGGGTGATCAGACATCACGTGGGGGCTGGTGAGGGTTGGTGGAGGGTGAGGAACCCGCTCAGATAAGCAGGCTGATCAGATGTCGAGGGCGGAGGATTCTGGTTAAATTGACTTGGCAGGAGTCTTGTTAAATTGGACAATGCAGGGGTAAAAACGGAACCCTCCACTGAGGGCCCAGTTGAGAAGAGAGTTCAGAGGAGCCTGAGTAGAGTTTGGTCAAGGAGAGACTCTCTGTCACCATAATCCGGCAGGAACACTTAAACGCAACTTAAATTGCTGGAGGCTGAGTGTGAACTAGTGTGAGGGGTAGAAACTCCTGGGGACCCCGTGGTCTTTCATGGGCTTTACCCCTGGAACCCCAGCAAACGCACCTGGAAGGCACTGGAGTTTCGAGCAGGGGAGTCACCCACATTGGGATTATCTTTGCCCCCAGCAAGCTCCAAGGAAGGCAAAGCAGCAGACTCCCCACATGGTGATCGAAAAGAAACTGGAAAGAACTTCCTCCCATACCAAAAATGTTGTTCTGACTTCTTACCCTGCCTGGAATTCCACCGTTGAATTCCTCTTTCTGGGTCCAAAAGACCCAAATGCAGGGACCCCCGCTGAGCAACACCTTGGCTGCCTTCAGAATGCTGAGCTTAAGGGGGGGTGGTGGTCAGAGTGAGCTGAGCACAGGGGCCTGGGGAGGACTTCCAGGGTGAAAGCTTGGGGGGAGGGGAGGAGTAGAGCAGGAGCCAAGCAACAGGGAAGGGACACACTTGGCAACCACCTTCTTCCTGATTTATGCCCTGAAGATGAACAAGATCCAGCCCTGCCCTCCAGGAGTTTACAGTCTGAGGGAAGAGGCGGCTATGTGTTCAGACATTGAGAACAGAGACCCAGGGACTCAGATGGTGTGAGAGCTGGACAATGGAAAAACACAGAGAAGAGGAAGTGGCCAGCCTGGGACAAGGGGTAGTCAGAGACGCTCTCCTGAAACAGGGACACTGAAGCAGGCTGGGCAAGTTGACATGGAACTGGAACAGTGTTCCAAGCAGCAGGAACAGCATGTGCAAAGGCCCAGAGGAATGAGAGCACACAGAGTGGCCAGAGCCCGGATGGTGGGGAGGGAAGTGGTGGGAGATGAGCCTGAGCATCGGCTGCGGGCTGTGGGAGGACCAGGGGCTTGAGGGCAGCAGGCTGTGGTGGAATGTGACCGCCATGAAGCACTCCCATCTCCCAAGGGCCCTGACAGCTCCTGGCACATAGGAAGGGCTCCACGAACATGTAGTGAATGAATGAATGATTGTGGCAGGGTAATAGGAAGACAAGGAGGGTATTGTAAGGGTCCAGGTGAGAGCTTGATGGAGGTCACACAAGGTCATGGCAGTGGACACAAACTAAACAGGTGACCTGAGAGGAATCTAAGAGGAATGGACTGGATCGGGTGGGGTGTGTACCTGTGTATATGTGTGCAAGGGGGATGTTTGTATGTCTGCGTCGATGCGTGACTGTATGTGTGTCTGGGTGTGTGCTATGTGTATCTGCACACCTGTCTGCACATACAGAGGTTCTGGGTGGAGCCCACAGGGCCCGCTAAAGCCCAGGGTCCGGTTGGGACCCCCATCCAGTGCCACCTCCACTGCCCATTACTAAAAGGGGTGTCCACCCCAGCCCTGACCCCCGAGACCATTTTTCTGTCCATCTCCAGCTGTGATTGATGTAAATGCCGTTCTAATTTCTAAACATTTCCTGCAATTTGCAAAATGGTTTCTTCAGTTCCTGCAAAAGGAGCTACACAGTCAGCTTTGCTCCTTCCTTTCTTGTTCTGTCATCTTGTAGTCAAGCAAAGAGAAGAATAAGAAAAGTGATAAAGCATCGTGAGGGGCAGGAAAGACAGGGAGAAGAAAGGCAGCCGCGAGGCCAGAGGGTGATCACAGGAAAATGATGTGAGCAAGTCATTTAACCAAATTGTATTTTAACTAAGGATGAGTTCTGTTCACTTCCTAATGCACCAGCCTCACGGTCGCCTGTGACATGTGTCCCAGTAGGAGGGTACGTGACCTGATTACTCATGACTGCCAGCCTACCAGCACTCACGGGGTTTGTTCCACACTGGCCCACATTCCCTGTCCTGTCATTGTCTCCCTCTCCCCACAGGGGTCTGTTGCCTGTCAGTGCCAAGTACAGAGCTAGGTGCTGGGGTATGGGGTGACTAGGGCAGACACAGTCTGTGCCCTCCAGGGTTTCCAATTGAAATTGAAATTAAAGCAATCACTACATAAAAAATCCGTTATAACATGCTGAAGGCCACAGGGGACCTACCCTATCAGGGGGAGGTCAGGTGGGCTTCCCGGAGGAAGCGGCAGTTCTATGCTGAGACCTGATAGACACGTAAGAGTCAGCCAGGTGAGATGCCCTGGAGGATGCTCCACGCAGAGAGAGCAACATGTGCAAAGGCTCAGAGGTTCGAGTGTCAGAAGAGAGGCCTGTGTGACTGGACTCAAGGAATGCGGGGAACATGGCAAGTGTTGAGGCTGCAGAGGTGGGCAGAGTCAGACTGCCCTGGGCTTCAAGGCCTGTCAGAGCAGGTGACAATGGGGCAAAGACCTGAAGGAAGGGAGAGAGGGAGGGAGCCAGGCAGACATGGGAAGAGGCTCCAGCTGGAGGGAAGGGCAACGGCCTTGAGGCAGGAACAGGCTGAGGGCTCCTGGTCCAGGAAGGATGGAGTGCCGGAAGGGAGTCACTGGTGGGGGATGGGCTGGGGGGATGGGGGCACATGCAGGGCCCGGGGCCACTGTCAGCGGGCCACTGTCACTTGGACTGTGCCCAAGTGAGGCAGGAGCCGCGGGGTGTGGAGCAGAGCAGGGGTGGCCCCACTCTGAGTCTCACAGGGTCCCCCGGCTCTGCCTGGACAGTGACGGGAGCAGGGCCAGGGCAGAGGCAGGGACCAGGCAGGAGCCCACTGCACCGGTGCAGACATGATGGTAGAGAGGGACTAGGTGGGAGCCTAAAGAGCAGGAGAAGATACTAGATCTGGGGTTACATGAAGGTCGAGATAACAGGACTTAAGAATTATTCAGGGCTTCCCTGGTGGCGCAGTGGTTGCGCGTCCGCCTGCCGATGCAGGGGAACCGGGTTCGCGCCCCGGTCTGGGAGGATCCCACATGCCGTGGAGCGGCTGGGCCCGTGAGCCATGGCCGCTGAGCCTGCGCGTCCGGAGCCTGTGCTCCGCAACGGGAGAGGGGAGAGGCCACAACAGTGAGAGGCCCGCATACCCGCAGGGTTACATGAAGGTCGAGATAACAGGACTTAAGAATTATTCATTCCATAAATATCAGGCATTATTCATTTTTAAAACTTCATACTATTTCCCCCAACATCTTCTTACAGGAATCTCTTCTAACAAAATAGAAATTTGGAGGAAGATTAAAGAATAAAGATATCCTTTGCAGTATTATTTATAATAGTCAAAAAAAATTGAAACCACATTTCAAAAGTGAGAGTTTAGTAGAAATATTAATCAAATGGACGTTTTCCAAGAATATATAAAGAGACGGAAAACTGGTCAGACTGGAGAGTCAGGTAAGAAAGACCCAGATCTGTGAGTGCAGCATGTGGATGGCACAGCTGCGGCTCGCCAAGGTCTAGTTCTCCCGAGCACCCCCCCAACCCCACGCAATGGGGGGACGGCATGTCCCTGTCACCTTCGTGTCAGGGGTGCCGGTGAGACTTGCTTTGGCCAAGGAAACATGAATGGAGGTGGGGAGTGTCCCTTCCAGGAGGGAGCACCTAAGGGTCAGAGCTCAATTCTCCCATCCCATCTCCCCTGTCGCAGTGACTGAGACGCACGTGTGGAGATGCTGACCTCCTGAGACAGTGGCGCCTCCATCAGCCTGAGTCCCTGGGGTCTGTGACAAGCAAAGCCCTCCCTGCTGATCACACTGGGCATGTGACATGAACGAAAATGGCCTCGGTTGTTTTGTAGGGTTGTTTGTTATTGCATCATAACCGAGCTTATCCTGACAGTCACATCATTGTGAAATCAATTATGAAAATATATACTCGTATATGAATAGAAAAAGAAGAAAGGTTATTAGTAGTAGAAACTACTGTCTCTGGGAGGGGAGCTATCAGTGATTTATACACTCTTTTATATTAATGTTTGCACTTTCCAAACGCTTCACCGGAAGTAGGCATCACTTACTTTAAGGGGAAAAGGTCAGTGTTATTAACAAGAGTGCCAGGCCCTGGAGAGGCTGTCCCCATCTCAGGCTGCATCTTAGGCTCCGGGCGCACCGAGCGGCTGTCTGGCCCGATTAGCCCTTTATTACAGACGGTTTTGTTCTCTAATTGTCCACCCTGCACAATTTAGCAGGTCATATACTGTCTTGTTCTCAAAAGTTTAGTTTAGTGTCTCTTGGCCTCAGTTTCTCATCTCTGAGTGCAGTGGTGGCAGAGAGGGAGATCTTTAGAGGCCCCTCAACACCAGCACCCCCTTGGGGCCTGGAATAATAAAAGCTTCCTACAATGCAGATACTGCTTTACAGCTGAGATTCTGAAGCACAGAGAGGTAGAGAAATTTGCCCAGACTCACAGCCTCACATGATTTGAGCCCAGGAATCTGTGTCCAGCAGGCATACCTTCTTCATCTAATCCTCGTAGTAATCCTGTATGGTCAGTATTATTGTGCCCATTTTTCAGAGGGGAAAACTGACGAGGCTCACAGAGGTTGATTCACACAGTGAGTGAGCACTGGAGGCCGAATCTGAAGATGGATCTGTGGGATCTGAGGCCTCTCTTTTCTCACTGCTCCAATGGTGAGAAGCCCAAGCAGGGACAATGCCCTCCAGGTGCAGGAGGATGTACCTACACACAATGCACTTGCGTGCAAAGAAATCACCAGCCCTGACACAATAATAACAATGGCAGTAATAATAACAGCCCTCATCCATGGAGTGCTTACAGTGATTGCTGAGCCTGTGTCTGTATTATCACATATACTACGTATCACGTATGATACCCCATAAGGCAGATGCCATTTTTTTTTATTGGCCACGCCATGCGGCATGTGGGATCTTAGTTCCCCAACCAGGGATCGAACCCACGTCCCCTGCATTGGAAGTGTGGAGTCTTAACCACTGGACCACCAGAGAAGTCCCTTAACAGATGCCATTATTATCTTCAACTCATATGTGAGAGGACTGAGCTCAGAGACGTTAAATAACTTTCTCAAGGTCTCACAGCCAGGAAGTGGCAGAGCCCGGACTGGAAACCTGGTTTGGCCAAAGCCTGTGGTCAGAACCATTAACAGGGACTGAACGTCCTCCATCAGGGTTTGGAATCAGACACAGCAACACCCCCAGGAGAGGCCCCAGAGATCAAAGGTGAGATGCTGTCCTGAGAGCAAGAAGGGAGAGAGCCGGAGGCACAGAGTAAGGAAGTGGGGAGGCTGGAACCCAAAGGGCCAACATACCCTGTACCTGGGCCTGGGTGGGCTCCCTGCAGGGGCCCGGGTGTGCAGGCCCCACTATTAGAGAGGGGCAGCCTCACTTTGTGGCTGTGGCCGAGCTGTCCCGCCAGGTGGAGACTGTCAGGCACAGCGGGGTGGCTGGCAGCCGTCTCAGCTCCAGAGGCGTGACTCACTGCAGGTCCTAAATCCAGCAGGAGTTTCTCGCCCAACAGAATTGTTCTAATTGTCATCGTCATGGCAGATAACATTTTGTGACAGCCATCAACTCAGAAAGTCTGGAGTGGGTCCCGGAGGAGGGAGAGGCCTGGGGTGGTTTGGACAGAATTTAAAACTTGAAGCCCTGCGGGGACTCAGGTTGAGGGGCTGGCTTCCTGTCCCGCAGCTGGGGCGTCTCACAGTCTCAGAGGCTGCACTTGCCAAATATTAGAATCAGACTAGTAAAGTGAAATTATCATAGTCATCAGACATAAAAATGCCTAACACTGAGGGGCCAAGGGGACAGGCCTGGATTTAAGTCTTGGCTGTGCCACGTATCTCTGGGACCAGCACCCAGTTCTCAAGCTCTTTCCAGAGCCTGGGAGTTGGGTGGGGATTCGCTCCCTCAGCTCCACCGCGAGGGTGCGGGGACAGAGGGAAGCTGCTCCTCGCCCCCCTTCACGCAGCTCATCTTCCTGGGTCGCCCACACACTGCCCCAGCCACAGTTTGTCACAGGTCCTCCAGGTCAGTGACCGCCCCCCCCCAGAGCCCTCACCAGTACTGCTCTCTCTGCCCGGGTGCCCCACACAGACCAGGCCATCTCTCTGGGAAGCTGGGAGGACCAGGAAGGCTGGAAACAGTGGGGATGGTGCAGGTCTGAGCAGGGGGCCGGCAGGGGTGACAGCCAGGGCCCCCCACAGGGCTGAGCAGTTTCATTTCACACTTGGTGCCCAAACTTGCATCACGGTGCTGGCCAGGAGCCTCGTGTGCAGTTATTAAATGTGGTGTGCTGTAGGTGGATAATTGTCAGAATAGTTTTGCATATTTTGATAAATCTATAAATATGGATTGTAATTATCCATCATCAGCATACGCTTATGTTCTGCATAAGTACATTGTTTCTCAGAGAATGCAAGTTGCCAATTCGCGACCAAGACACAGGGACACCAGCCTGATGGTCATGTGTCCCCATCACCCAGGACACGGAATGTGTCCGTTCATCCTCCTGGGGAGTAGGGGCAGCGGGGATGGTGGGCAAATCTCCCCACACCACAGGCAGGTCCTGGGGTCCTAGACCTCCAGGAGGGACAGAGAGCAGGGTCAGGAGAGAGGTCAGCCCCAGCCACCGGCCTGGACCAGGTGACAGTCGTGTGGAGGGGTTACCTGAGCACCTGCCTGTGGCTCCACCCAGAGCCCTGCAGGGGGTCGAAGCACAGAGCATGGCAGCTAGAAGCTGAGGATACTGGAGCCCCATCTGCCTTCACTCACCTGGGGTCACCCCGAGCCTCAGTTTCCTCTGCTGTAAAAGGGAGATAAAAGCAGCTCCCTCCTCCCAGGGTGGCTGTGAGGATTAAGGGAGTGTGTGCAAATGAAGGGCACCCAGCAGACGCAGGAAGGGTTCACTTGTGTGAAATGATGCTCTTGCTGTTGTCGCCCCAGGACTGTGACAAAGGAGGCACATGGGCCCATTTCACAGATGCGGCTAATCGCCGTGATGCTCCCGCCTGCTGACATGCCCTTGGGTCAGGCAGCTGCACACCCGACCCCACATCCCCTTCACAAGCACCCTACTTGGCAGGTGTTGTTCCAGCCCCCTCTCCACTGGGGGAAGGCTGTGCCCCAGGCGGGTCAAGCGCTTCCCAGGTCACACGGCCCACAAGGGCAGAGGCTCAGAGCAGGGCAATCTGCCCACAGCGCCCAGACTGGGCCACCACCCCGGACCCCACGTTGCCTGGGACACTCAGTCACAGCACTGATGAGAAGGCAGCGGACACTCGTGGCTGCCCGCCCAGCAGCCCACCCCTCCTTCCTCACTCACTCACAGAGCCCTGGGTTTGTTCTGCAACAGGCTCAGGCCTGGTGGGCCTCCGCAGCCCGGGAGTGAAGCCTTGCCTGGTGCCCCACCCCCACTTCTCTAGAGATTGTTTTAGGGGTGAGAGTGTGACTCAGACCTGGCCCTTGAGGTGTGAGAGAAAACCTGCGGCTAGAGGGACTGCTTCTGGGAAATATTTTTTCTGCCTCACCCCACTCCCTTCCTCTCAACTTGAATACTGTAGTGTGAGACATGATGTTTGGAGCTGTGGCAGCAATCTTGTAACAGTGAAGCCAAAAGCTAAGAACATAAAGTCAACGCAGCCAAGGATGGTAAAAAGGAAAAAGGTCTTTGTTGACATTCCTAAGCATCTGGCCAAGCTGGGACCACCTCGCTAGAGAACAATCAGCAAATATTTTCTGTAGAGGGAACAATAGTAAAGAGTTTAGTCTTGGCCAAAATCAGGGGCAAAATCAAGGATATTATGTAAGTATTTATTTAACAAGAGAGAAAATAAATTTCCACAAATATTTTATTGATGAAATTCAAAATATAATAATCAAGTGTAATTTTTATAACATAGATTTATTAATGAGAATAATGGCGTTCTTTTTCACAGGGGGGATAACATTTTACTTACTTGGAGATCAAAGTTAGTTTTCCGTGTCATCAAATTGATTGCAAACGTTCATCTGTAAAAATCACCCTTAGCTCGAGGGCCATGCAAAAACAGACAGTGGGCCACATTGGCCAATGGGCCATAGATGCTAACCCCTGCTCTAAAAGATCTGGCTATTCATGTCTTAATTGCTTGAGCCATTGTTGTTGGGTTTCTGTTACATGCTTCCCAAAACATTCCAACTGACAGAAGCACCTACTTTGTGCTGGCACACATCTCTCACAAGAGTCATGAGCATTTGATTATACCCTTCTCTCCCAACAAACTGGGGAATACTGGAAGCAGAGGTTGTGTCTTGCAGGTCTCTGTAACCCCAGACCTTCATACAGATCATGACGCACGGTGAGTTCCGATTACCATGGTATGAATCATATGAATGAATGCATGAACAAACGAAAAAGTAAATACTTGGTAAATTGAAAAGTGGTGGGCCCAAATGCAGGGTTAGGTTCTGGGAGGGGCACAGATGGGGGATGGGAGACGTGCGGGGTGCAGAGCAGGGATTAGAGGAAAAGCAGCAGCCCCTTTGCTCCAGCAGGAATGAGGCAACGCTGTCTTCCCAGGTGTCTCCCTGCCTCTCCATCCTGCTGGCACAGACTTCAGGTCTAAAATCCCTACCCCGTGTGCAGTCACTCCCCCAGGCTGCGGGAGCCTTTGACAGCCAGCACCTGCTTCCCCAAGCCGGAGAGACAAGCTTTGTGCTCTGCCATTTTCCCCCTAAAAATTGTTGTGAGAAACCAAATGGTTATCTTTACTTCAGCGGCAATTCTTCGCTGCGTTATTTTGTAAGAGACGGAGGCCGGGGCATGGGGAGAGGAGGCGGCTGGAGAAGTGAGGAAAACCATTTAGGTTGAACAGGCTCTAAAATTTCAGCTCCGGGTTTTGCCAGGAGACTGGGTTGGAGGACGATTTCAAACGAATTTTGCCATCAGACTAAGAAATCTGTCTCCCCCAAAATGCTTTATTTTGACAGTTGGCTTCAAGAGATTTGACAGAATGCATTTTTCTAGCAGACAAGAGATCAAGGGATTAAACAAAATACATTCCACCGTGAGAGCGCTGTTAACCATTTGACACATTATATTCATCCAGAGTCTGAGTGTCTCGGCCTCTTTCTTCCCTGTCCTTCTTACTTTCATACACCAGCGAGAGGCGAGGCCAGTAAAGGCACCGGATCTCTCTGCCCCCAAGGCCCCCGCTCCCCAAGATAGCTCTGTGAGGGGCGGGGACTGGAAGGGGTGACCCTGGAGGCAGGGGGTCCCTGAGGAGCTGCTAGGTGTCCACGGGGACAAGAGCAAGCAAGGCAGAGGCCGGGGGAGAGGAGGTGGGGAAAGAGGTGGAGGGTAAATGGGGGTCTGGGAGCCTGAGGTCCCAGGGGATTCACAGGAGCAGAGCTGAGGACCTAACAAACATTGGGGAAGGGTCGGGGTGGGGGGGGACATGGGGAGGGCTGGGTCACATTGGTCACCAGAGTGAGCCTCTGATGGACGGGCTGCGAGTCCTGATCTCCTTCTGCTGAGGCCCCGCCAGGTCCCGGGGAAAAGCCAAGGAGGAAACCTGAGCTGCAGTTGACAAACCTGAGCTGCGGTTGACAAACCTGAGCTGCGGTTGACATCTCCAGGCCTATTAAACAGGAGAGTCGCAGGCTGACGTGTAAGCTTGTATGAGCTGCACCAAGATCAATTTAATACCTCCCATCACCCCACCACCACTAAGATGTCCTTGAACAGCTCCTTCCCCTCGGAGGCCTAGCGCTCTGTCTTTGTCAATTACCCACCCGGGGGCCTGTCAGCCACTGCCCCAGGCCTGTCCCCTCATACCTGGGACCTGGGGAAGGCGGGACAGTGGACTGTGCCAGGCTGGCCGAGGACTCCCTCAGTGCACCTCACCCACATTCTCCCTCCTCAAGTTCATGATTGGGAGCCGGACTGCGGAGCCAGGACTCCTGGGTCCAAACCTCAGCTGTGTGACCTTGGACAGAGTACTTAACCTCTCTGTGCCCAGTATCCTCATCTGAAAATGGAAGTCTACTAACTATTGCTACTGTTACCAATGTCCCGTCCCTCCTCCCCACCTAGCTATCCCCCGCCCTCACCGCATCCCACCTCCGAGACCCACACCTTGCTCCTGGAACCCTGCCCCCAGTCCTCACGGGACACTGGCTCACAGGGGTCTTGGGGCAAGACCCCAGGCATGGTTGCACTTCTCAGGGGCCTCTGGAAACCTGAGTAGTCTTCGAGGCCCAAAGGGCTGTGTTCCTCAGAATGAGTGACTCTCTCACCATCTCCTTTAGGGACAAACTGACTGTTCTGACACTAAGGAGACATCTCATCATGGTGCTTGGAGAGCGAGGACACAGCAGTCACCAGGTATCCAGAGTGAGCCAGGTGATCAAGCAGGGCATCTCTGGGAGGTGGGGTGATGGGGCCCATTTTCCCGTGAGAACAAAGGCTCCAGGGAGCAAAGCGCCTGCCCAAGAGGACACGGTGAGTAGCTGAGCCAGGATTCAACTGCCCTGGTCTGTCTGACTCTAAATTCTAAAATCTCCCCACTGTGCCACATTGAGGGCTCCTGGGTGACTTTTATATGTCCAGCACCAGGCTGGATGCCGGCTGCAAAGATGAAGCGACCATGGGAACACGAGCGTCATGGAGCCAGGACCACCCCTTCCTCATCCAGGGAAGTTCTGAGCTCCTGCCCCAGCCAACCTAAGCCTTTCCCTTGGGCAGCCGCGAGGTCCAGGATTCCCTGGACAGCCTGCCACCTCCTGCCAGACTGCACACCTCTCACCAGGTGACGCACCTCTGACAGTCTGCAGAGTGACTGAGCATTCTTTCACTGAGAAACTATGATGAAACATACATAAAATAAATGTCCATGGAGGCGACAGGATCGCTCTCTCTCCAATTCCGCCGCCTCTTCCTACCCCATCATCTCCCGTCTGAACCTTTCCGCAGCCTCCTCCCGACCTCCCACCCCAACATCCTTTCCTGACCAGCCCCCAAGAGACTGGTTCACCGCAGAAGACTTCTTGGGCCTCCCTTGCTTAGGACATTCAAGGACTCCCTGGAGCTCTCAGGATGGAAACAAAAATGCTCCCCACAGCTGACAGGAGCCTACGGGACCTGGCCTTGCACGCCCTCCACCTTAGGGTTCTGCCATTTCCCCACGTCTGCTCTGAGACTGTGGGACCCAGTCCGATGCCTCTCGCTCTCCTCCTCACAGCCACGGCCAGGGCGTTCCTGCAGATCCTGTACTCAGTGAGCGCCCACAACGCCTGCACCGAGACTGGGTCTGCCCAGGAGGGCCCCTGCGTCCTCAGGAAACCCTTCCAGTCCCGCTCGTTGACCTCCACACCTCCCGTCATCAGTGAAGACCCCTCCCAGGCCACCCAGATGCTGGCAGTTGCCTCTCCTCAGGAACGCTGTCATCCATCATGGGGACACGGGCTATAACGTCGGGATCTTTCGCAGATCTCCAATGAACAGGTGTCACAAAGCTATTGGAATCCCAGAGATATTGGGAAGGGAAGGGAGTACTCAGATAAAAAGTGGTGGGAGTGAAGAGAAAACAGAGATGTGTCAGGGAAATTAATCCGCTGCTCAGACATGAAAGAAATACGCTCAGTTATTTTATATTGCGTTTCATTGGAACGTACACGTCGTACTCAGCCGCCTGCAAGCCTCGGATTACCCAAAGAGAAAGCACAATGAAAGACAAGGGAGAATAAAAACACCGACAAAAATGTTCCTGAAATTGGAATTATTTGGCGAGAAATAAAAGCCGGGCTGGAGACAGTAGAGACCACTTGGCCTCGAGGCCCTTGGCACTGATGCCTGGTCCCCCGGCCAGATCAGCCAGAGTCAGGGGATCGAGCTGTCATCTTGGACCTGCCACCTATGTGCTGTGTGACTTTGGGCAAGTCACCGCCCCTCGATGACCCTCATTCCCCATAAGTCCTGTGGGGCTTCTCAATAGCAACACTATTGACATTTGGGGCTGGAAACTCTCTGTTGTGGGGACTGTCCTGTGCACTCAGCAGCACAGGTCACAGTGGGTGACCTCTACCCACTAGATGGGCACCCACCACCAGCACTCCAGTTGTGACAATCAAAAATGTCCCCAGACTTTGCCAAATGTCCCCTGGGGAGGAAAATCACCCCTGGCATCTGAAGCAGATACTTTCTGAGTTCATGTGGGAGAGGGCGGAGCAAGAAGGGGTCACAGTAGACCCCAGCCCAGGGCCAAGGACACCCCAGTGTGGCGAGCTGGGGATAGAGATGAGGCCTGGAGGGAGAAGCTGGCTCATGGAGGGCCCCACCGCTGAGCTGGAGCGTGTGGACCCCCCCCCCATCGTCACTGCCCTGGGCCAGAGGACAAGGGACAAAGGTTTGTACACAGCACACTGGATTGGTGACTCTTCTGCATGTCTGACCCATCCCCCCGGGGACTGTGTCACTGTCGTCTCTGGGTCTCCCGCTCCTGGTGCAGGGTGAGGCACAAAGCATTTGCTGAAATGAACTGAACTGAAGGGCATTTGCTTTCACCTCCGAGCTCAGTCTTGGGAGGGCACCAAGGGGCCATGACATGGACCCTCACCCTGGGGGGTCTCGGCCCAGCAGGGGAAAAGCATGGGAGTCCTCAGCCCTATTCCCCAACATCCCCAGCTCCCTCATTCCTGATTCAGGGTGGGGTTACCCTTCCCACCACTTTGAAGGCAGAAGGCCTGTGACTTGCTCTGGCCAATGAGATGTGGGAGGCAGTGGCGTCTGTCACTTCCAGGAGGGAGCTTTAAGAGCAGCACCCAGTTTGCACAGCGATCTCGGAAAGCCCACACGGAGCTGAAGCCACATCAGCCCAGATCGGCTGCAGGGAGCAGAGCCGGCCACCTGCCCTGGGCATGTCAGCACAGAGAGGGGGCCTCCTCTCGAGTTGGGGATGCTGCGGCCACTGGTTACAGCAGTAAACTGGGCCCCCCAGAGTGATGCCACCGCTGGAACCAGGTCACCTGAGAAGTCTTCCCCGCCCCCCAGCCCCCAGGTCCCGATGGATGCTGGTCTCTGTGGGACGGGTCACTCCACGCCACCCCAGTCACAGGTCTGGGGGATCCTGCCAGTATCTGGGAGGCCGGCTCCCCAGGCTCTGACTTACCCAGACCTGGGCCAGACACACACATCCCATAATGATGCGCAGATCACCCGAGAGCATCTGGGCTCCTTGCTCCTCTCTGTTAACTCGTCCCTTCAACAAAGAAGCCCCTGGACACTGAGTCTGTGCCAGGCATGTGCTGGGCGCTGTGAATATCCAGGGAGCAGGACCGATGCAGCCCCTGCCCTCCTAGGGCTCACAGACTAGTGCAGGTGACAGTCAGTACCAGTGAACACCCAAGAAAAGAATTACAGAGTGCTGAGTGGGGCCAGGGGAACAATCAGGGGTGGGGAGAGGACACCGGTGAGAAGATCCAAGTCTGCAGCTGGGGTGGGCCCATCATAGTTAAGCTGAGACCCAAGGGTGAGAGGGACCAGCCAAGTGAAGGGAGGACAGGAAAAGGCATTCCAGGTGGCAGGAACTGCATGTGCAAAGGTCCTGTGGTAGGAAAGGCCTTGGGGAGAAACAGCAGAGCAGGGAGAGGGGAGGGAGATGGGGCAGGGGTGGACAGGGCCGGACCACATAGGCCTGCTGGCCACAGGGAGGAGTCTGTACTTGATCCTGGGGTCAAGGAGAAGCCACTGAAGGGGCCAGGAGGGGAGGGTCATGACCAATTCACATTCAGAATATTAACTGGGCCCAGGGCTTAGCACAGGGCCTGGCATACAGTGGTGCTCAGTGAATGCTTGCTGACAGTGACATCACATGAGGGAAGTAAGGAGATGCTCTTTAGGGCACTACTGACTCGCCCTGGTCAGTGTGCATGCTCCCTACACCCAGTGAGGGGTCCACTTGAGGACCGGGAGGAGCTGGGGCTTGTGGAGCAGCTGCCACTGCCTGGACCCCAGGCTTCTCACGTGTCAGCTCACATGTCATCTCACGTGTCATCTCACATGTCATCTCACATGTCAACTCACGTCTTCAATGGACCCCATGAGGGTGTGCACAGACGTCGCCATTGAGGCATTGATGTGGTTTTTACAATAAAACAGGTCAAAATGTTCCAACCTGATGCTAAGATTCATGAAACAGGATTCTCATTTTAAAAAAGCATCAAGAAATATTTCTATCTGTAAATCAAGGAAAGTTCATGAAAAAATGTCACTTGTTCAATAATGAAGTAGGACAAGTCTGCAGAGCTGAGTAATGGCAGAGAAGAAGTCTCAGCTCTTCCTCCAATTACAGGGTCTAAGTCATCAAGTTGACAAAAGAATAATATTGAAATATGAGGAAGCATGCAACTTCCTAACAAAAGAGACAAAAACTAGCTAATGTGACAATAAATGATACCCGGGAATCATCTCAGCCTAAGGCTGGGTCTGAGCATTTTCTAACCACATGCATCATCCCCAAAGGCCCCTCTGGTGTCCCCAGGAATGAAACCTGCCCCTGGACTCATGGTCTGGCCCTGCACGGTCTCTGCTCAGGGGCACAGAGCTCCACATTCCCAACACTGTCTGTGCAGCCTATGAACCTAGTCCAGCCAGTCTTTTTAGCCCCGAGCACAGTGCACCACCTCCAAGTGGTCCCCTGGACCACCCAGGTCCCTGCCATCACCCCAGCTCTGAGCTCATCCTCTCCATCTCGTTGAACCAGCTGTTCAGGGCCTCCCATCCCAATCGTTGCACTATTTGGTGACACTATGGGGGCAGCACATTGCCACAGGGTATGCCTGGACCTTGGAGTCAGACACCTGGCTTCACATGCCCACTTGTGTATGACCTTGGCCAAGCTGCTTTACTAGTCTGAGCCTCAGTTTCCTCACCTGTAAAATGGGAAGATAACAAAAATACTGACCTCATAGGATCATTGTGAGGGTTAAATGACTTAATATATGTAAACTATTCATAGTCTGCCCAGCATATGATAGTTATTCAGTAACATCTGCCACCTTTATCATCCTCCCCATTTTACAGATGAGGAAACCGAGGTGCAGAGAGGGGACATGGCCTCCTGTGCCCTCACAGCCAGTGACCTGGCCAGGCCAGGATTCAGACTCAGTGTTGTGACTCCGTCTCCAGGCACCAGTGTAGGTAGGGGTTGCACTACCTCCAGCTTCAGCAGCTTGGACGTGAGGGGAGGAGCCTGGAATCCTCGCTTTTGTCCATGCTGGCACAGGGCCTGCCTGCAGCTTCCGCCCAGGCAATACCAGGCACCCAGGAGAGGGGAGGTCAATAAAAGCGTCCATGATGACAGACAACACGCCCGATAGGGGACTAAGTGTTGACCTGCTCTGGCCCTTTTAATCACAACCACAACTCTACTCCCTCTTCACAGAGGGGCAAACTGAGTTTCAGAGAGGCTAAGGCACGTGTCCAGGACCACACAGACGACGGCTGTCAGAGCCAGCTCTTTAACTCAGATCCGTAGTGTCTGGACCCGCATCCCACCTACCGTGTGTCAAGGGCTGTGCTGCTCCCTTTACGCCTCATCTCGTCCCACAGCCGTCCTCGGAGCAAAGTCTCCTCATCTCCCATTTCACAGGTGAAGAAACTGAGGTCCGGGGTGCACATGGAACTGGCCCGAGGACCCACAGCCAGTAAGGGAAGAATCCTCCAGAATTCAGACCCAGGGATCCCTGTTCCCAAACCCGCAGTGAAGGCGGTTTCCTCCTCTCTTCCTTGTTCCCAGGCTGCAGGGCGACCATCGGGCCCCAGCTGAGGGGAGGGGGCTGTAGGGACAGGGGACCAGCTGGGGCCTATAGGGAGGGCAGGCTGGGCAGCCACCCCCAGGGCTCCGGAGATCGCCGGTGTTCCGAACTTTGTCTGCCAGAAACTCTACAGACTTCGATCCCTTTGCAAAGCCAGAGCCTCCTCCAAAAGCCGGAAGGAAAGGGGAGAAGGACCCTCACCTTGGCATCTGCAGAGCTGTGCACGTGCATCAGAATAAGAAGGTACATCTTCAAGGGTCCCGGCATGAACCCCACACAGATAGATTTTTCTGAACCTCATTATCTTTCCCTCCCAGGATCCCAGGTCACATTAGTTACTTCCTGCCCACCGCCTGGCACAGATCTACGGCGAGGCTGCCCGCCTGTTTTAGGAGCTGTAAATCCATTCTCCCTCTCCTTGGAAATCAACTGGAAACCCGATTGCTAAGTCCACCTAAATCCAGTGGTTCATGAATCAAAAGCCTCTTCTGGGCTCGTGCTCGGCTGTTGAGGCTCCATCTCCCCAGACCAGGTTCTATCCAGGGTCAGGGGAGCCACAGGACGCACCGAGGCCAGGCCCAGAGAAAACCCCCCAAACCATGTGGCAGTTGCTGCCCTAGCCTGCATCGGCCCTCACCAGTCACCCTGGGGTGGGTGCTCTCACCAACCAGGCCGAGGAAAATTCCCAGCGAGTCTGCAGGGAGAGAAGCCGCCTGGTCCCAGAGCTTCACCCTCAGGCCCATCTCTTCTCTCAACAAGCACTTGTCAAGCACCTTCTCCAGAGAATGAAACCAAGCAGGATCCTGTGGGGTTTTCCCAAGGGCAGACTCCCATGTTCCCCGCCTCTTGCGTGTAGAAAAGCTTTAGCCTTCTAGTCTTTTCCCCAGTTCCAAAAAGCAAACTTAATCAGAGAAGTGAAAAAATGCAGAAACACAGAAAAGCAGTCAAGCAAGACAAAATAGTAATAGTTTAGTCATAAAACAAAGTCAAGGACCCTTAGTTCCTCCTCACGGGCTGCAGATAATATCCTGAGCCATATCCTTGAGTCGTTTTGCAGATACTAAAACCCCCACCAGGGACGTCCCTGGTGGTCCAGTGGTAAAGAATCCACCTTCCAATGCAGGGGACGCGGGTTCGACCCATGGTCGGGGAACTAAGATCCCACATGCCGTGAGGTAACTAAGCCCACGCACCACAACTACTGAGCTCACGTGCCTCAATGAGAGAGCCCACGTGCCGCAAACTACAGAGCCCACGCACTCTGGAGCTTGTGTGCCACAACTAGAGAGAGAAAACCAGCACACCACAACTAGAGAGAAGCCCACACGCTGCAATGAAAGATCCCACATGCCACAACTAAGACCTGACGCAGCCAAAAAAAAAAAAAAATTAAAACCCCCACCAGGTGGAGGAAGTTAACTGTATGCTGCCCACCAGCATGTAGACCCCAGATCGGTCAGAACCCTGAGGGTTGACGATTGAGCTTCCCAAAACATCACCCAGTTACCTCACCATCAACCAAGCAGAGAATTGTACACGAGCTGATCACACACCCTGCGGACCCCACCCTCACACTGTCTTTAAAAGCCCTTCCCTGAACACCATCAGGGAGTTTGGGTCTTTTAAACAAGAGCTGCCCATCCTCCTTGCTTGGAGCCCTGTGATAAACGCTGTACTTTCCTGCACCACAGCCCAGCATCAATAGATTGGCTTTGCTGTGTGAGCAGACCCAAGTTTGATTTGGTAACAAGAACACTGTGGTTCTGAAGTGGCCTGGGAGTTTGCCTCAAAGTCCCATTGCTTTACAGATCAAGAGGGCTTAAGGCAGCACCTCCTCCGAGAGGGAAGTCGGAAGTGGAGTTCACTTCCAGCCCCTCTTCCCGGTGGATGGGAGAGCTGTGCGGTGCAAGCAGGCAGTGGGCACCAGGGGCTGAAGAGGAGAAGCTCTCCTGTGTACAGGGCCCGCGCACACCCCCATCTCCTGGCATCTTGGACCTCTGTAGAAGCAGCAAAACTCTTTCCTAACATACCAACTCATCCATCCAACCGGATCCCCCATCTCTCCCCAGGCCCAACCCCTTCCTCCTGCATACCCCCCAGCATAATCCTCTCCAGCCTCACAAACTACATGCTTCCTGGAGCACAGGTCTCTGTTCCCTCTGTAGGAATTCCCTTCCCACCCATCCCTGAGCCCAGGAGAGCCAGAACCTATGACCAGGTTTGCCCAGAGCTGGAACTGATAGGTGCTCAACGTGTGCCCAGGCTAGAATTAAGGCCTTTTCCCTCGTTTCCTCGTTGGATCTGTACATTACAAATGGTAGGTGCTGCTCTCATCCCTATTTGGGAGCTGGGAACACAGGGGCCGAGAAAGACTGAGTAAGTATAGCATGTCAGGACCAGATCTCAAACACACATCTGCTCACCCAAATCTTTGCCCTTTCCATGGCTCCTGCTTCCCCAGGCCCCAGTCAGGTAGTATTGTGGTGTCAAGAGCTTGGTGTTAGAACCTCCCACTCCCCAGAAATTGAGGCCTCTGCTGGGTTCTTTTAATAAAGATTTAGCATCCAGATTGAAGGAGATGAAGGTCCTAATCAGACCCAGAGAATGCTGTCTGCTGTAGGCTTGAGAGAGACCCAGACTAATGGGGCTACGTACTAAGGAGTAGACCACGGGGTACCTGGAACCACCCCTGTACCTCACCCCACATTCCCCAAGCCCAGAGTAGTGTCCCACGGCTGGCACACAGCCTGTGGGAAGCAGCTGCTATTAATCCTGGATTTTCAGGATTGGTTTGGTTGAAGTGACAAAAATCCAGCTTGCCCTGGCTGAGACCAAAGGGGGCTTTCTCAGGAAGAATGGAATGAGGTGCAGCAGGGCCCACAGGAGGCTGGAACCAGGCATCAGAGGTCTCCATGGCTCTGCCTCTCATCTCTGCATTGGCTCCTTCCACAGGTTGAAAACTCGGGGCCCAGCAGTTTTTGGAAATCACATCTTCAGCCACCAGAGAGGGACTAACTTTCTCACTGCAGTTTCAGTGACGGATCAGACGTCCATCACTGTGGCCAAAGGCACGGGGGGCCCAGATTGGCCCAGCTCTGGTCAGTGCCCAACCTTGTCCACCAATGAGTGGCCAAGAGTGGCTGTAAGGTCAAGTAAGACCATGGGAGCCCCTGCTATTGTCATGTGGAAAGGGATGAGATGCCAGGAAGAGGGAGGGTAGTTGGGCAGAGAGCAATCCCCATTTTACAGAAGAGGAAACTGAGGCTCCCAGAGCAGAAGGAACTTTCCTAAGGTCACACAGTGAATAAGTGGCAGAGCTGGGACCTGAACCCAGGCCCATGGGGCTCCAGAGTCTGTGCTCTAACCACTTGGCGGCACTGCCCGTTCTGCAGCCTGACATCCAGAGAAGACAGAGGCGGGGCTGAGCCTGAGAGCCCCCAGTCCCTGGTGTCATGGGCACTCTTCCCTCGGCTCCCTGAGCCCCCCTCAGAGGTCAGGCTGTGTGTGGAGGCTGAGGTGGGGACATCTCGGACCCTCCGTGCCTCACAGCCCAAGCCAGTGCTGGCAAATTCCTCCCGGTAATGGGGATGTTTGCAGACGGAATTAAAGAGGCAATAAACAGTTAACAGAGTAATTAGACATAAACAGTGGGCGTGCCAGGATTCTCAACACCACCGAGCCACCACCTCCATGCACCCTCCCCTCCGCAGGGCAAGATGAAGCCACTGGGTTGTTCTGTTGAGTTGAGCGGTTGAGAGCTGGAGAATCAAAGAAGAGACTGGAAGGGAAGGGGTTACCTTGGGAATCTCAGTGTCCAGACAGCGAGGCTGAAGCCCAGGGAGAGAGGAGGAACGTGCCCAAGGACACAGAGCAGCCTAGAGGGACAGGTGGGCCTGGAGCCCAGGTTTCCCGGGAGGCGGGTCAGGACAGTTCCTAGCACACCTGGTTTAATGCAGGTCAAGGTCATCTGAGGGGAAGCGTTGCAGCTGACAGGCAACAGGGGCACAACAGATGACAGTGGGGCAGACAATCATTGGTTCACTTGTGTTCCATTTATTTAGTGCCTCCTGTGTTCCAGGCCCTGTGCCAGGCTCTGGGGATAGGACAGCCAACAAGACAGGCTGTGAGTTCAGTCCAGGGACACTGAACCCAGAGCCCAGCACCAGCCCTGCTTCGTGTTTATAATCTGCACTGGGAACCCAAATGGCAGCAGGCGAGCCTCAGGGGACTGAGGGCGGGGCCGATCCTGCCCAAACTAACTGCCAGAATTGGCAAAGGGGAAACTCTCCAGAGCAAAGTCAGAGCACAGGACAGCCAGTCTGGCCGCAAGGCCACCCTGGGGAGCAGGGCCTTTGTCTCTTGGCAACGGAGGGCCGTACAGCAGAAGCAGCGCAGGGGAAGAGCTGTGCTTTAGAATGTTCTGTCTGGGCCAATATGCCACGTGGAATACTGGGATAGAGAGGACTTGGGCAGGGGGGATGGGGAGTTAAGAGACTGTTGTAATGTTCCCAGTGAGCCCTGATGGGGACCTGGGACAGGGAGGGGGTGGGGTTCAGGGAGAAATGCACACAGGGACACCCTCTCGCTTCCCCATGACCTGGCAAAGGGACCAGGATACCAGAGGAGGCGTCTGACCCCATGCGGTTCAGGACTTGCCTCTTGGGCCTTCCAGACCACGTAGGTAGATAAACAGCAGCTGTGGGAAGTGGAAACTCAGTGCCAGGGCCCAGAAGCACAGCCGCATCTTCATTCCAGCCAGGAGGACGGGGCCACGGGGAGCCCGAGCCACAGGTGGAGAGAAATGAACCACTGCGGGTTGTCCTGGGGCAGGGCGGCAGCCCGCGTGGGGGAGTAGGAGGATTTGCAGGGAGATAGCAGGGCAGGGGAGGCCCTCGGCACCTCATGGACCTGGGTTTACATCCCAGCCCTGCCACTCACTTGCTCTGCGTCCCTGGACAAGTTATTAATCTCTCTGAGCCTCAGGTTTCCCATCTGCACAGAGGTTAGAGTTGATGGTCTGTAAGCTCTGACCTTCATGATCCTTCAAGCAGCAGACAGTGAGCAAGGCATGAAAGCGAGAGCCATAGCAAGTACCACATGCTTCCCATGAACCAGGCCAGACAAGGTGAGGGGCACTTTCCGTATATCACATCATTCCACTATCAAAACGGCCCCCTAAGGCTGGAGTGTCCTCAGTGCATGCAGTACCTCAGCCCCCTTTTCCCTCTGTCCCCGTAAATCCCACCCATTCCTCAAGGTTCTACTTAGAATAGGCAGTGGGTCATGGGTCAGGAGGCTGAGGTTCTAGACCAGACTCTGACTCTTCCTTATTATGTGACCAAGGCGAACTGTCTTGGTTTCCCTATCTGTGCAGTAGGTGCTCATCTTGGAGATCTGTAAACAGCCTGTGTGACTTTGGAGAAGTTACTTGAAGTCTCTGGGCTGGGCTGATCTGCTCACTCAGCAGCCCTGCCTCTTGGAGCCGGATGCCCTCTCTTACCCACTTTGACTGGCCTCCAGTGCCCCAGCTTGGACAGAGACTCCAGCTCTACTCCAGGGCTCCTCAAGGTAACAAGGAAACTCATGTGGCCCCCCCCAGCCTGTCCTCCAGGACGGGAGACAGGGACACATCTATACTCCAAAACTGATAAGTCCAGAAATAGTAGTCAGAGCAGTGGCAGGAGACCAGAACGCCAGGACCACATCAGCACCGTGGAGGATGAGGAGAAATGCATCTCCCCAAGCTGTCCAAACTTCCACCCTGGATACGAGTCCTGGGGACAGGGAAGTTGAGCCAGGATAACAGGTGGGCCAAAAAGCCAGGCCCTGAGCACCCATTGCACAGATAGCGAAATTGAGGCAGGTTGGCTCAGGTCACACAATGAGGAGATGACAGAGGCTGGCCTGGAACCTGGGCCTCCTGATTCATGGCCAATTGTTTACCCTAAGCAGAACCTTGAGGAATGGGTGGAGTTTTGTGGGGGCGGTTCTGATTTAAAATATTCTTGAGGGCTTCCCTGGTGGCGCAGTGGTTGCGCGTCCGCCTGCCAATGCAGCGGAACCGGGTTCGCGCCCCGGTCTGGGAGGATCCCACATGCCGCGGAGCGGCTGGGCCCGTGAGGCATGGCCGCTGAGCCTGCGCGTCCGGAGCCTGTGCTCCGCAACGGGAGAGGCCACAACAGAGGGAGGCCTGCATACCACAAAAAATAATAATAATAATAAAATAAAATAAAATATTCTTGAATCACTTGCCACTTAGTTGTCATATAACAATGAAAAACTGAACTGTATTATTCTGATGTTCATGGTATAAATCTGTGAAATGCCAAAAATTATTTTAGAGAAAGAAAAAGTAGAATTTTTCAGACTATATGTACATGATAACCAAAAAGAAAATGATCAATTCTGTTATATTGGCCCATGTTTAAAATATGCATTAAAATGTACATCGTCTCCCTATACGTAGGTGTCTTAAGGTAAATTGTTGAGTGCACTGCTCAGCATCAGAACAGAGATCTGATGGCCTGGGGCATCCCTGCAGCTCAGGGATTCAGAGCCCAAGAGATGGAAGCAAGGGAGCTTAGGGGCAACATTTAAATTTTTTTAAAAATAATACTCAAGTTTACTTTATTATTCTTGTCTCCATTATAAAAACAATACCCAGGACCCCTCAGACAGAGCTGGTGGGAGTATAAATGGGTACAGTATTTTGGAAGGCAATTGAACAACGCTGATCAAAATTTAAATGCTTATACCCTTTGGCCCAGGAAGCCCACATCCAGGAATTTATCCTGTAGAAGTATACACAAGAATACTGGAAAATGTACATACAAGCTTGTTCCTAGCAGCACTGCTTGTACAGAAAGAAACTGGAAACCTTAAATATCCGTCACTGGGGAGACTGGCTAATAAATCAGGGGTCGTCCACACAATGGAATGAAATACAGTGGTTTTTTTTTTTAATGAAGTAAATGTGTAATGCTGTCAGAGAGACATTTCCAAGACAAATTAGAAGGGAAAAAGAAAAGTTGAGAAACAGTGTGTAAAGTATGATCTCATTCTTATAAAAAGAAAAGTCTCCAGAGGCCTGAAAAACGAACTGCCAGCTCCTGAAGTTGGAGGAGAGAGGAGGTGAGGGTTTTCACTTTCTATACGGGGCAGAAGGAAATGTGTGAAGGCTTCTATTAACTGTTTAGTCAGAAAAACAATAACAATATTCATTTTTAAATTAAATCAGTGTACGCTGGTAATAAAAAAAAATAAATGTTTTGTTTTTTCTTTTTAATATGTATTCTCAACACCCAAAGGTGTATTTTTAACATTTTGTTGTATTTCTTTCCATATTTTTTAATCAGTTTTTCAAGCATAGTTATTATTGATCTGTATGTATAATTTAACTTCCTAGGGTCTTTTGAACATTTAATGTTATACCATTAAGCATTTCCCATCCCATATGAGTGTAAACAATATTTCCATCACTTGAGAAGTATCCCAGAGGGGCCACAATTTAGTTAACTAAACTCCTCTAGTTGAGTTTAGATTATTCCCATTTTTTTTTTGCTATGATAAGTTGCCCTGCAGTAAATATATTTATGCCTGAAGGCTTGTGGGGAGAGGCATATTAGAGTCCCTATGCGTCATTAAAAAAGGCAAAATGTATATGTAACCAGAGTATTGACGGGGCTGAATTTGACGGAGGCACAAACAAATGACGCAATTCTCCTCTAACTCCGCTTCCAATGTGCTCCGCCCTCAATGACATCTCAGGTGGATCCCACAGCTCTGCAAACCCTACAGACAGACCAGCGCCCTGTGGAGTTCATCCTGTCCACTAGCCAGCATGGAGAGGTCCAGTCCGATCCAGCCACGCGCCCCATCCTGCTCAAGGACCCCTGCGGGGAAGGTGGGGCTCGAGTCTGCTCATTCCCTCTTCTTCCCTCCTGCCCTCCCTATTCCAGCCCCTTCTGGTCATGCAAGCCCCGAATGTGAATGCAACCTGTCAGCTTCCGGAGTCTGTGAGTTCAGTCACTGCACTTCATCAGGTGGAAGGGCAGAAGAAAGGGAGCAGCAGAAAAGGAAGGAACCCTTCCTGTCCAATCTCTGCTGGAAAGAATGATACAGTCCTCGTTCGCACCTGTCAAGTTTTCCACTTTACAGGACAGGCTCTGCCTGCTTCTGCATGCTTGGATGCTTTTCTCTGCCCACTGAGGTCTTTATCATGAACACTTTTATTTCTGCAGGAGCAATACCTTTGAAATAGTAACCAGTGCTTTGTCTATTACTTTCAGTCACTTCTTGACCCTTTCAGGCCTTGGTTGGTCACTCTGGCCTCTTTGTTGACTCTTAAAAAAGGACTTTTAGCAGGAAACTGAGTATAAATTGGACCTCTTCTGACTTTTGAGTAGCAAAGTCCTAGGCCCCCAGGGTGTCAAATGGATGTGAAAAGACACACAAGGATGGTGAGCTGGGCTCTCCATGGGGGCAAGAGAAGGATGCGCCTGGTTAGGGGTGGGGGCATGGGAGGGGACCTGACAAGAGCTCAGATGTGGCCCCCCTGCTGCCACCCTGGTCGGCTAAGCCTCACCGTCTCTACCCTAGGTTATTATTGTAGCCACGTCACTGGCCTCCCTGCTTCCACCCTTGCCCCCTACAATCTCCTGTAGACACAGCAGCCAGAGTGACCCTGAAAACACGAGCCACATCATGTCAGCCCTCCTCAAACCCTCCACTGACTCATTCCTCACTCAGAGTCAAGGCAAAGTTCTTAGAGGGACCTAGGAGACCACCCGCACTCTGGATACCTTTACCTCTCAGCCCCCATGCCAGCAGAGACTTTCCAGCTTCTCATTACACCTGAGCCTCATAGCCCTTTACCATGCCTTGAACCATTAGATGTGCACCTGCCCCAGGCTCTTTGCACTGGCTAGTCCCTCTACCTGGAACACTCTTTTCCTAGATTTCTACATAGCTCACTCCTTTACCTACTTACAGCCTTTGCTCAAATGTCCCCTTCCCAAAGAGGCCTTTCTCAGACATTCCTTTAAAATTACACTTCTATTCCCCCTCAATCAAGCAATTTCAGCTCTCCTTACCCCACACTAATGTCTCATGCACTCACTTCCAATATAATATGCACCTTTACTTTTTATTATATTTGTGGTCTGTCTCCTCCTTAACTAGACTGTAAAGTGTGCAAGGGCAGGGATTTTTTCTTTTCTTTTGTTTTCCATGAGGTAGGTGCTCAATAAATACTTGTTGAATACAGAATGGATTCCTAAGCAGACAGCTTCTCTCAGCCTGCCCCTGGAGTTGTGTCCCAGGAAGGAGAGCACACACACATCCCCGGACAGTACGTGAGAGCTGAGAGCAAAGGGGTCCTGAGCATCTTTCCATGGAAAAGCCTCAGGAAGGGAGAAAAGACCCCAGAGAAGAAAGGGATGATGGGAGTATCCAGTGGCTGGGGCTATTGATGGTTTCACAAGATTCTCAATTCCCAGCCAGGCACAAGAGAAGTCAGAAGAGAGCTAGCTCAGAGCAGTCCTGCAGACAGACAAGGTCCAGCTGCATGTCTCTGCAGCTGAAAGGAGGGCAGGGGATGCTTCCGCAGATACCAAGATGGAGAACAGGCCCTGGAATTAGACACAACCCTGGGGGAGGGTGGAAGTCTGACTGAGATCAAATTTCCACCACCCTGAAGAATGGGGCTCCAGATATGTTAGACAAGTTGCGATAAAAGGAAACTAGCTGTATCTCTTGTACCTCTGAATCTGTACCTGTTACATGCAGAGTTTTTCCATCCCCTCCAGGGCTCACCCTCAGCACAGGGGGAAGCCCTCTGAGTCCCTTCTCAGGGGCATGAACAATGCTTTTCACACTTTTTCTCCCAATAACCTTAGAGGAAAAAGAGAGAATGGCCCACACAGGGCATAGGGGTTGTAATCCAAAGCTGATGCACTGTGATAGTTAATTTTATGTCTACTTGGCTAGGCCACAGTGCCCAGATATTTGATCAAATATTATTCTGGATGTTTCTGAGATAGTATTTTTGGATGAGATTAAAAGTTAAATCAATGGACTTTGAGTTAAAGCAGATTGCTCTCTATAATGTGGTATGGTCTTTTCCAATCAGTTGAAGGTCTGACTAGAATAGACTGACTTCCATTGAGCAAGAAAGAATTCTGCCAGCAGTGCCTTTGGACTTAAACAGAAACTCTTCCCTGAGTCTCCAGCCTGCCATCCTACCCTGCAGACTTTGGATTTGCCAGGCCTCCATGATCTCATCAGCCAATTGCCTTTAAAAAAGGATTCTAACTCCCAGTGGTTCTATTTCCCTGAAGAACCCTGACTAATACAAGCACTGAGTGTTATTTTATTTCTAATACTATGAAATATTTGTGCTCCATTCCATAAGATATTCATATTTGTTTTAATATAGAAGTGTGTTCAATGTCCTCAGTCAGCAGATAATCAACAAATGTTTATTGAGCATCTACTATGGACTGAGTCCTGACACATTTGCCTTTTCCAGAAGATACTATATGGCTTCTAGCTCCCATGAAACATTGCCGCACAACCCCGGAGTTCACTTTCTCCCCACTCCTGTACTTGGTAAATTCCCATTCATCCCATCATCAAAGCCCAGCTCAGCTGTTCCACTTGAACTGCTATTCCTGGCAGAGTGGCGGACCAGGTACCATAAAGAACTGTTCCCATGCAAATAACCTTGATTCTTTTTAAACTCGTTAAAGGCGTAAATGCACTGACATAAAATTATGAAACCCTAAAAAGTGAAAAACAAAGAAATAGCAGGATTCCTAGGAGGTAAGAAGCACCCTAACTAGCTTTTCCCCCAAAAGTTTTACAAAACCTTGGAGACCTTGATAAGAGACGAAGCCTAGAGCCATCCAAGGTGATGGGGCTAAAAGGAAATTCCTGCATAAAGATGAGACCACCAAAGGGCTACACCCCTAGTGAATGGCTGAATAATGAATAAACACAATGAAAAGAGACAAGCAACAAGAATACATATCTGACTCAAACTCAGTGCCAGGTAAAGCGGTAAACACTGTACAAAGGGTTATAACTACAAGCCTATTCTTGTGTGGATTTGGAGTCAGATTTGTGATATGTATCATTCAGACATCTTCAAATGAAATATTTAGTGAAAAGTGGTTTTAGGTTAGTAGTGACCCCACGTTGATGGGCAACAACCAATGCAAACTGAAAGAGTGCAACCTCTAAGGACCATAAATTCACAGAACACACAAGGAAACAAAGCACTATGAGTGAGAGCCCACAGAAACTCCAGACTACAGAACCAGACCCACAAAGACTCCAGATATCAGCATTATTGGCCATGAGCTAGAAGAGTTTTGTCTAATATGTGTAAGGCAATAAAAGAGAATCTTGAAAATATAAGCAAGCAGCAAGAGACTATAAAAAATTGACCAAGCAGATTTTAGAATGAACTAAGGAAAAGAGCAGTTTAGAAACAGTTGAAGAGAGTATTAGTGAGCTGAGCTATACTGTTGAAGAATGCAGTACAAAAAGACAATGAGATGGAAAATATTAAGAAAGAGGTTAAGAGGCAATGGGAATGAAGAACTATTTGAAGATAATTATCCAGAATTATTGGAAGACAACAATTTCATCTCCCAAACATTAAATGAGATGAATTAAAGGTTAGTCACACCACACTGAAATATATATAATAAAACAACAGAAAAGAGAGAGAATTAATATTAAAAACAGCCAGCGACAACATCTCTCCCATTCCATTCCCTCACTCCCCCCAGGGAGAGATGTTTAAGGGTACATACTTGCAACTAGGAGATAAGTCCTGGAAACCTAATACACAGTACAGTGACTATAGACAATAAAAAATAAAATTGTAGGGCTTCCCTGGTGGCGCAGTGGTTGAGAGTCCGCCTGCCGATGCAGGAGACACGGGTTCGTGCCCCGGTCCGGTAAGATCCCACATGCCGCGGAGCGGCTGGGCCCGTGAGCCATGGCCGCTGAGCCTGCCCATCCGGAGCCTGTGCTCCGCGACGGGAGAGGCCACAATAGTGAGAGGCCCGCATACCGCAAAAAAAAAAACAATAATATCTCATTTCAGAGGTTAGAAATAAACAAGAGAGAGCAAAAACACCAGATAAGAACCCCGAGTAAGTTGGGAGAAGGTAATCAGAGCATTCCAGTGTTCCTGTATTGTTTGGGATCAATGAAAAAATACCAATTAACTTTAAGCCTTGCTAATTGAAGTAGGCATCTTAAAGCAGCTAGAGTAACTGCTAGAAGAATAGATCAAGTAGACCAAAGGCTGGACTATGTGTCAGGACCAAATGCAAGCTCTACAAATTTCAAAGGATTACTACAAAGCCTCAGATCATGAAGCAATTAGGTTAGAAACTAATAGCAAAAGTGATAAAGGGAAAAAGTGCCCTAGTATTTAGAAATTAACCATATTTCTAAACAATTCAAAACTAAAAGAGAAATAATGGAAATGTTTCAATATACAGAAAAATAATAATAACACTATATTAAAACTTGTGGGTACAGTGAAAGTGATATTTAGAGGATCAGAGCCTTAAATACTTAAATGAGAAAAGAAAAGAGCTCAAAATGAATGAGATATGTATTCAAATTAAGAAGTTAGAAAAAGAACAGAATAAACCTAAAGAAATACAAGGGAGGAGTCAGAGGAACAAAGATGGCAGAGTAGAAGGACATGCTCTCACTCCCTCTTGTGAGAACACCAGAATCACAACTAGCTGCGGGACAATTATCAACAGGACGACACTGGAACTCACCAAAAAAGATACCCCACATTCAAAGACAAAGGAGAAGCCACAGTGAGATGGTAGGAGGGTGCAATCACAGTAAAATCAAATGCCATAACTGCTGGATGGGTGACTCACAGACTGGAGAACGCTTATACCACAGAAGTCCACCCACTGGAGTGAAGGTTCTGAGCCCCACGTCAGGCTTCCCTACCTGGGGGTCCAGCAACAGGAGGAGGAATTACTACAGAATCAGACTTTGAAGGCTAGCAGGATTTGATTGCAGGACTTCG
>NC_041216.1:11497722-11499291 GCF_002837175.3 Physeter macrocephalus | reverse complement strand
AGATGAAAAGGCAGAGGGCTATGTACCAGATGAAGGAACAAGATAAAACCCCAGAAAAACAACTAAATGAAGTGGAGATAGGCAACCTTCCAGAAAAAGAAGTCAGAATAATGATAGTGAAGATAATACAGGACCTCGGGAAAAGAATGGAGGCAAAGATCGAGAAGATACAAGAAATACAGACTCCACCCTTGGAGGGCACACACAAAGTAGTGTGTGCATTGGGACCCAAGGGAAGGAGCACTGACCCCAGGGGAGACTGAACCAGACCTACCTGTTAGAGTTGGAGGGTCTCCTGCTGAGGCGGGGGGGTGGCTGTGGCTCACCATGGGGATAAGGACACTGGCAGCAGAAGTTCTGGGAAGTACTCCTTGGTGTGAGCCCTCCCAGAGTCTGTCATTAGCCCCACCAAAGAGTCCAGGTAGGCTCCAGTGTTGGGTTGCCTCAGGCCAAACAACCAACAGGGAGGGAACCCAGCCCAACCCATCAACAGTCAAGTGGATTAAAGTTTTACTGAGCTCTGCCCACCAGAGCAACAGTCAGCTCTATCCACCACCAGTCCCTCCCATCAGGAAACTACACAAGCCTCTTAGACAGCCTCAACCACCAGAGGGGAGACAGCAAAAGCAAGAAGAACTGCAATCCTACAGCCTGTGGAACAAAAACCACATTCACAGAAAGAGAGACAAGATGAAAAGGCAGAGGGCTATGTACTAGATGAAGGAACAAGATAAAACCCCAGAAAAACAACTAAATGAAGTGGAGATAGGCAACCTTCCAGAAAAAGAAGTCAGAATAATGATAGTGAAGATAATACAGGACCTCGGGAAAAGAATGGAGGCAAAGATCGAGAAGATACAAGAAATACTTAACAAAGACCTAGAAGAATTAAAGAACAAACACAGATGAACAATACAATAACTGAAATGAAAACTACACTAGAAGGAATCAATAGCAGAATAACTGAGGCAGAAGAACAGAAAAGTGACCTGGAAGACAGAATGGTGGAATTCACTGCTGTGGAACAAAATAAAGAAAAAAGAATGAAAAGAAATGAAGATAGCCTAAGAGACCTCTGGGACAACAATAAACGCAACAACACTTGCATTATAGGGGTCCCAGAAGGAGAAGAGAGAGAGAAAGGACCAAGAAAATATTTGAAGAGATTATAGTCGAAAACTTCCCTAACATGGGAAAGGAAATAGCCACCCAAATCCAGGAAGCGCAGCGAGTCCCATACAGGATACACCTAAGGAGAAACATTCCAAGACACATAGTAATCATATTGGCAAAAATTAAAGACAAAGAAAAATTATTTAAAGCAGCAAGGGAAAAATGACAAATAACATACAAGGGAATTCCCATAAGCTTAACAGCTGATTTCTCAGCAGAAACTCTACAAGCCAGAAGGGAGTGGCATGATATACTTAAACCGATGAAAGGGAAGAACCTACAATCAAGATTACTCTACCCAGCAAGGATCTCATTCAGATTCAATGGAAAAATCAAAAGCTTTACAGACAAGCAAAAGCTAAGAGAATTCAGCACTACCAAACCAGCTCTACAACA
>NC_041216.1:11495065-11497019 GCF_002837175.3 Physeter macrocephalus | reverse complement strand
GAGGGGATGGAAAAAGATATTCCATGCAAATGGAAATCAAAAAAAGCTGGAGTAGCAATACTCATATCAGATAAAATAGACTTTAAAATAAAGAATGTTACAAGATACAAGGAAGAACACTACATAATGATCAGGGGATCAATCCAAGAAGAAGATATAACAACTATAAATATATATGTACCCAACATAGGAGCACCTCAATACATAAGGGAACTGCTAACAGCTATAAAAGAGGAAATCGACAGTAACACAGTAATAGTGAGGGACTGCAACACCACACTTACACCAATGGACAGATCATCCAAAATGAAAATAAATAAGGAAACAGAAGCTTTAAATGACACAATAGACCAGATAGATTTAATTGATATTTATAGGACAAGGCTAAACAATACGTTACCAAATAACCAAGAGATCACTGAAGAAATCAAGAGGAAATCAAAAAATACCTAGGAACAAATGACAGTGAAAACACGACAATCCAAAACCTATGGGATGCAGCAAAAGCAGTTCTAAGAGGGAAGTTCATAGTTATACAAGCCTACCTCAAGAAACAAGAAAAATCTCAAATAAACACCTAAAAGAACTAGAGAAAGAACAAACAAAACCCAAAGTTAGCCGAAGGAAAGAAATCATAAAGATCAGAGCAGAAATAAATGAAATAGAAACAAAGAAAACAATAGCAAAGATCAATAAAACTAAAAGCTGGTTCTTTGAGAAGATAAACAACATTGATAAACAATTAGCCAAACTCATCGAGAAAAAGAGGGAGAGTACTCAAATCAATAAAATTAAAAATGAAAAAGGAGAAGTGACAACAGACACCGCAGAAATACAAAGTATCCTAAGAGACTACTACAAGCAACTCTATGCCAACAAAATGGACAACCTGGAAGAAATGGACAAATTCTTAGAAAGGTATAACCTTCCAAGACTGAACCAGGAAGAAATAGAAAATATGAACAGACCAATCGCAAGTAATGAAATTGAAACTCTGATTAAAAAACTTCCAGCAAACAAAAGTCCAGGACCATATGGCTTCGATCAATAAAACTAAAAGCTGGTTCTTTGAGAAGATAAACAACATTGATAAACAATTAGCCAAACTCATCGAGAAAAAGAGGGAGAGTACTCAAATCAATAAAATTAAAAATGAAAAAGGAGAAGTGACAACAGACACCGCAGAAATACAAAGTATCCTAAGAGACTACTACAAGCAACTCTATGCCAACAAAATGGACAACCTGGAAGAAATGGACAACAAAGATACTACAAAAAAAGAAAATTACAGACCAATATAACTGATGAATATAGATGCAAAAATACTCAAGATACTAGCAAACAGAATCCAACAACACTTTAAAAGGATCATACACCATGATCAAGTGGGATTTATCCCAGGGATGCAAGGATTCTTCAATATACACAAATCAATCAATGTGATATACCACATTAACAAATTAAAGAATAAAAACCATATGACCAGGGTGGGATAGGGAGGGTGGGAGGGAGGGAGATGCAAGAGGGAAGAGGTATGGGGACATACGTATATGTATAACTGATTCACTTTGTTATAAAGCAGAAATTAACACACCATTGTAAAGCAGTTATACTCCAATAAAGATGTTAAAAAAAAAGAGGGCATGAAATAAGCAATCAGTTACCTCAAAATTAAAGACACCCAAAATTACACTGTGTTAAAAAAAATATGATCATCTCAATAGATGCAGAAAAAGCTTTTGACAAAATTCAACACCGATTTATGATAAAAACTCTCCAGAAAGTGGGCATAGAGGGACCTACCTCAACATAATAAAGGCCATATATGACAAACCCACAGCAAACATCATTCTCAATGGTGAAAAACTGAAAGCATTTCCTCTAAGATCAGGAACAAGACAAGGATGTCCACTCTCACCACTATTATTCAACATAGTTTTGGAAGTCCTAGCCA
>NC_041216.1:11494137-11494500 GCF_002837175.3 Physeter macrocephalus | reverse complement strand
GTATGCAGAAAACTATAAGACGCTGATGAAAGAAATTAAAGATGATACCAACAGATGGAGAGATAGACCATGTTCTTGGATTGGAACAATCAACATTGTGAAAATGACTATACTACTCAAAGCAATCTACAGATTCAATGCAATCCCTATCAAATTACCAATGGCATTTTTTACAGAACAAGAACAAACAATCTTAAAATTTGTATGGAGACACAAAAGACCCCGAATAGCCAAAACGGTCTTGAGGGAAAAAGCAGAGCTGGAGGAATCAGAATCCCTGACTTCAGACTATACTGTGAAGCTATAGTAATCAAGACAATATGGTACTGGCACAAAAACAGAAACACAGATCAATGGAACAAG
>NC_041216.1:11492680-11493090 GCF_002837175.3 Physeter macrocephalus | reverse complement strand
AGTAAGTCAGAAAGAGAAAAACAAATATCGTTTATTAATGCATATATGTGGAACCTAGAAAAAATGTACAGATGAACTGGTTTGCAGGGCAGAAGTTGAGACACAGATGTAGAGAACAAACATATGGACACCAAGAGGGGAAAGCTGCGCGGGGCGGTGGGGGGGATGGTGGTGTGCTGAATTGGGCAATTGGGATTGACATGTATACACTGATGTGTATAAAATTGATGACTAATAAGAACCTGCTGTATAAAAAAATAAATAAAATAAAATTCAAAAATTCAAAAAATAACTAATACTAAACTTTGGGTTATTTGTATGGAAATATGTTAATGTAAATGTTTCAGACATTACATGAAATTCCTAAAAATCTTATATGTTCTGGTATAATGTTATAAGTCATAATTCTA
>NC_041216.1:11487321-11492655 GCF_002837175.3 Physeter macrocephalus | reverse complement strand
TGAATAAGCATTTTCAGAACTCTAATGGAAAACTGATGAATTCATAAAAGTGCTAACAAAAGATCAAGATGAAAAAAAATTAATTACATGGGACTGAGTGAACTGATGAGATTGATTATAACTTTTGTGACTTTCTGTTTGAATAAAAAAAATGTGATGTAAATTTAGGTAAAAAGAACTTAATGTAAAACAATGCCATTCTTCTCACATATTTTCTCTTCTTTTGGAAAATATAGATATTTTCTGTTAAAGAAAAAAGAAATACAAGGAAGGAAATAAGAGAGAGAGCAAAAATTCTTAACAAAAATAGAAATGAGAGCAAATTAACAAAAATAAATATTTACTGAGCACCTACTAGGTGTCAAACACAATTGTAATATATATTAGCTCAATTAATCTTCACAAGCATATAAGCTATGTACTGTCACTGTCCCTCTTTTTGTAGATGGGGAAACAGAGGCACAGAATGGGCAAGGCAAACATAAAATAAAGAGGACTGGCAATGCCAAAAATTGGTTCTTTGAAATGTCTAAAAAAAGAGCAGCCTCTGGCATGATGGAAATAAGAAAAAAAAACAGTAAACAGAGAGAAGACAAAAATAAACAGCAGCATTAATGATGAGAAAGAGACCATACCATAGAAGCTACAGGGATTAAATAGATAGGAGAATATCAGGAATAACTTTATGACAATAAATGTGAAAACAGATGACATTGAGACCTTCCTGTAAAAAATACAACTTACGAAATCTGACTCAAAAAGACATTTTTAAAACTGCATAATTGTATAACATTATGAAAGAATTAAAGAATCTGGATTAAAAGTAGAAACCTTTCAACAAAGACACTGGCCCAGATGGTTTATAACATGCTTTCTCAGACATTCCAGACAGAGCTCAATCTAACCTTTCAGAAACATGTCCAGTTTATGAAGCTAATAAAACCTTGACACCAAACCCAGACAAGAACAATATGAGAACAGAAAATCACAGACCAAATTCACTCAAGAACAAAATGCAAAATTCTTAAACATAATATTAGCATATGAAATCCAGCAATACATAAATAATAAACATATCATGATCAATTGGGGTTATTCCAGGAATGCAAGGTTGGTTTAATATTAGAAAATTATTAACATAAATCATCAGATAAAAAGGTTAAAAGAGAAAAAAACATAAAATCTCAATAGATGCAAATAAAATTCAGTATCCTTTCAAGAGTAAACTCCCAGCAAGCTAAGAATAAATTAGACTTTCTTAGCAGGATAAAGAGCATCTTTGAAAAATCTAGTGCAAATATCATACATTACAGTGCAGTGGAAACAGCTTTCCCTTTGAAATCAGGAAGGAGACAAGAGTACCCTCCCTCACCACTTTTAGGAAGGTTAGAAAGAAAAGAAATGAAAGGTGAAAGGAAGAAACAAAACTATCATTATTTGCAGATGATGTGTTTGTCTATGGGAAATATCTAAAAGAATCTACAGATAAACAGAATTAATAAAGCAGTTTATATGTATATTAATTCATCATGTACACTTTAAATATCTTATCAATTTTATTTGTCAATTATGCCTCAAGAAAAAATTAAAATTAAAAATAAAGAAGTTTAAAACATTTACTGGATATAAAATGAATATATAACGCTGAATTACACCTCCATGCCTCAGTCAAAGAAAAAAGATAACCATTAACAGCAGGAAAAAAAAGTATAAAATACCTAGTAATAAATCTAATGAAAGTCACTGAAGCCCTTTCTGGAGAAAATTAATATGCTCAACTTGTTTATATAGCACTTGACACGTTATAGCCCTTGGCATGTGTCTCTCTCTCTTTCCCCTCCCCTATAGCTCAGGTATTTGTTATTTTCAACCTGGGGTGGGGGAGAAGACCAACATATTTATCAGAACAATTTCTGTTTATTGATTATCATTGACCTGTAGCTTTAAAACTTTGAGTTCTCCGACACCATGACCTTCACCATCTTTCTCACAATAGCCAACAGGTGGGCAAAAATATTGCCATCAGCATTTCAAGAATGAGGCTCAGAAAGGTGAAGTAATTTGCCAAAGGAGAGTAAAGTGTGAAGGCAGCATCAGAAACCAGGTCTGTCTGGTTCCAAAGTCAAGTTTTTTCCACCCCATCTTTTGCCTCTTGAACAAGGGCTCATTCGTTGATTCATTCCCCATGTATTTATTAACAGGATGCTGGAAGCTGTTATTAATGTATGCAGTAATGAACAAAATGGACATGAACTTTCTTTCATAGAGTCCAGAGTCCTTTGAAGAAAACAGATCATTAAATAATTACCAGAGAGCTGAATAATGCCACGCTACGGGGGCTCAGAGCAGGGGAAAATGAAGGCTTCTTGGAGGAAGAGGTATTTACTTACAAACCAAAAGAGGAGTATAGTCATCCTGGTAAAGAACAAGGGAGAGGGTAGAAGGTAGAAAAGTGATGGAAAGGTATATCAGGTCAAGGGAACAGCATGTGCAAAGGCTTGGAGAAGAGAGAATGGCCTGTGCCTGGAACAGAAAGCTGCCTGGAACCTAAGCTGTGGCCAGTGTTGGGTGACAGGTAAGGGCCAATCCACGCAGGGCCCACCACAGCAGGTAAAGAGTTTGGGTTTGATCCTAAGGAAAATGGGGAGCCATTGAAGAGTCTGAAGAAAGAGAGTGCCATGTTTGATTTGGGTTTTAAAAGACAGAGTGAATAGAGTAAAGGAAGAGATACTGAAGTCAGGAAGCTGGGTCAGTGGAGACCTTCGTCCCCAGTCAACCTGCTTTCTGCCCATCCAGAGCCCTCACGACCTCATGAGCCCACCCCCAATACTGGTCAGGACTCTGGGCCACAGCAACAGAGCCCAGTCCAGCAGCTGAGGCCTTTAGAAGGAGGATGGTTAGCCCCCAGGGCTGGGAAAGAAGCTAAGAAGCCTTAGGGGCAGAAAAAAGAATAGCCAGAATCAAGATCTTGGTGCCCCCAGGACACTCTGTCTACCATCTCTCATCTCTGTTTCTACTTCTTTCTGCAAAATGGCCTCAGTTTCTCCCACTGCACCTGGGCATGCCCCACGAGGCCAGGGAACGTGACCCCAAGAGTCTATTTTGAGCTCTTATTCCAAAAGCAAGAGGGAGTTTCTCCCACAGACTCCAGCAGAAAATCCCGGGGTGGTGGGTCGGGGGGGTTGATTGGTGGGTCCTGAACCAGTTACTGTGGCTTAGGGATGCAGTAGTCTGATTGGCCAGCCTGGGTCACATGTCCATCCCCATGCTATTAGCTGGGAAGCCTGGGGGCCAAAGAACTGTAATTGACGGGAGAACAAAAATGGAAAGGCGGTACCATAACCTGGTGATGGGGGAGGCTAGTGAGCAGGTTAAAAACAAAGCAACCACAAGTACATAACCAACAAGCAAACATGTATATGTATAGACCTACGTGCAGGTAATGGTTGGTAGCTGAATAGTTTACTGCACTTTCCCCCGCTCAACCTCTCCTAGAGCTAACTAGTAGAAACAGACTAAAAACCACCAAAATGGACTTCCCTGGTGGCACAGTAGTTGGGAATCCGCCTGCCAATGCAGCGGACTCGGGTTCGAGCCCTGGGCCGGGAAGATCCCACATGCCACAGAGCTACTGGGCCCGTGAGCCACAACTACTGAGCCCACAAGCCACAGCTACTGAAGCCCGAGTGCCTGGAGCCCATGCTCCACAACGGGAGAGGCCACCACAATGAGAAGTCCGTGCACCTCAGTGAAGAGTAGCCCCCGCTCACCACCACTAGAGAAAGCCTGTGCACAACAACGAAGACCCAATGCAGCCAAAAATAAATACATTAAATAAAATAAATTAAAACAAAAACAAAAACCACCAAAATAACTAGTCAGTCTGGATCAGTCAGTCCAACCTCCAGTCAGTACAAGGAGGAAGAGAGATACAGTCAGACAGTGTTTGGGACTGGCCTCACAGGCAACCCATAGGGCTGTTCTGACAATTCTGTCCAAAGAACTTCCAGACAAAGATCTTACTAGAGTCGGCAGTGTCACCAGGAGCTGTCCAAAATCAAGGTCACCGTGAATGGACTATTAGGCAAAGGCCAGATCCCCCGCCAGCTTGCCTCAAGCTGCCTACAATACAGATCCACCTGGAACCCACAACCCACCCGCATCTTCCCCAGCCTCCCGTGGCCTCAGACAAGACCTGGCTTAACCCTTGAGCCCAGCAATTCCACTTCTGGGTATCGATTCTAGAGAACTGCTCCCACGTGCATACAATGAGACATTCGCAAGAATGTTTACTGCAGTACTTTTCAATAGAGAGAAAAAAGTGGAAGGAACCTAAGTACCTATCAATAGGGAAATGGTTTTTTAAAAAGATGATGCATCTGTGCCACGGAACATGACACATGACCTCATTAAAAAGAATGAGGTAGCTCTCTATGAGCCGACATAGAAAGAGGTCTGGGATGGTACTAATGGAAAAAAAAAAAAAAAAAAGCCAGATGCACAAAAATGCATATTGCATGATACCCTTTACGTTTTTTAAAAGACCCATAGCAAAAACCCATGCATATGTATGTATATAAGTGTACAGAAATGAGTCTATAAGGATTATATGCCACTCTGATAAGAGTGGTTACTATGGAGAAGGAATTGAAGTATAGGGGTGAGTTGTGGAGGAAGGTAGCCCAAGGAAGTTTCTCTTTATCTAAGTTGTTCAACTATCTGACAAAGAAAATAAATGCAGATAGTACTTGCATAGTCAAAGTTAATATCTAGGGAGAAAGTCAGGGGGTTCTGTGCATTGTAGCACTGCCAGTAATAGCAGGAAACCCAAAAACAACCTAAATATTCACCTGAAAAGGACCACCTAAGCAAATACGGGTGCCTCTGACAGAAGGACACTGGGCAGCTGCTAAAAAAAATGGCACAGAGCCACATAGGAAAATATTCTCGGAAAATGAAGAAGCAAGCTGTAAAAATGATGCTTAGAGTATAACCTCATGTTTGTAAAAGAAAGACAAGTTATTATACACTCAGAAAAAAAAGACATATGCCGACCACTCACAGTGAGTGGAGGTCGAGTGGGAGGATGCTCTTAGAGTCACACAGATGTGGGTTCGATCCCTGCCCTGAAACCAGCTGAGTGGTCTCTGGGGGAATGGCCACTCTGCTGCTCTGAGCCCCTTTGCCTGTCCTTAAAAAGAGAGAGGATCAGAATCGACCCTTCGGGCCTGATTTCAGGGTTGAGGAACAGCGAATTTAAAAGCCTGCACTACCAGACGTAGGGTGGACAGCTAGTGGGAAGCAGCCGCATGGCACAGGGAGATCAGCTGGGTG
>NC_041216.1:11455418-11484957 GCF_002837175.3 Physeter macrocephalus | reverse complement strand
ATGTATAACTGATTCACTTTGTTGTAAAGCAGAAACTAACACACCATTGTCAAGCAATTATACTCCAATAAAGATGTTAAAAATAAAAATTTTTTAAGTAAATAAATAAATAAAAGCCTGCAGGCACATTTCAGCAAGCTTGTTGTCATTGATGCCTGCAGTGTTTCATCTGGAAGTGGGTTTTGAGCTGGGGGAACAGGACACTCAAAATACACACTTCTACAATGCTTGGATTTTTACAGTGAGCTTGCATCACTTCCATGTTTTAAAAAAACTAATAAAAACTAAAAGGAGAAAACAACCCAGCCCAACAGCTGCCTGTGACGTGTCCGTTCAGCTGGACGCTCCACCCCAGTGCTGTCCGGACATGAAGCTCCTGGGCCCAGCGTGCAGGCCTTCGCTGGCTACAGGCTGTGAATGCACACGCTCAGCCACCACCAGCTCTCACCTCAAGAAAATTGCTTCCAGTCCTAAGACTGTGATTATGGAGAAATGCAGGTAAAATGAGCCAGGCCCTCAGAGCGTGACGATCCCTCCCAGCCACGGGCTCGGGACCAGGGGGACTGGCAAGAGGTGGGTGACAAGTGTTTTGTCGCCTGCCTGCGTCCTGTGATTTAATACGGTTTGGACATTTCTCCAACGGAGTAGCAGCCAGGGCTCCAGCCACGTGAAATCAGGCAGATAAAAGCCGGAGCAAAGGGCACCGAGACCTTGGCTCCCTGTCAGTCTGCCGCCAGCTCTGCCAGAGCCCAGCTGGCACGTTAAATCGCTGAATCAATAAGGAAATGGATCGGAGCCGAAGGGAAAAGAGAGGCTGAGAATTCCATAAAATTGCTCCTCCTTTAAGAGTCACCTGGTTCTGCTGTTGTCCCTTCAGGTGTCAGGGAGGTCCATCCAGCGACACAGAAGAGACCCCCGGCCACTGGCAGTGGATTCTGCACACCTACTGTGCGCCAGGCCAGTGCCGGCCCCAGGGACACAGCAGCGACAGGACAGGCGAGGCCCCACCCACAGACACCATCACAATAAACAACAGCAACTGCTAAATAATAACGGTACTATTACCGTTCCTTGGTTACCTACTACCTGCCCAGCTCTGTGCTAAGCCCTCCACAAACAATTTTTTTTCATTCAACCGTCACAAACACCCTCTGAAGTAGAATTTTTCAGAAAAGGAAGCTGAGATTCAGAGCAGTTGAGACGTCGCCCCCTCTGCACACTTTGTAAAAGGAGCTTCTGGGATTGAACCCAGATCTCCTCTGTCCCCAGAGCCCACGCCCGACCACTGCAGAGGTGGCATCTCTCACTCTCTAGAACTGCTCTGGGGGCCCAGGGACCTGAGTGCCAGTCCCAGTTGGGTGCTGTGCGGCACTGGGTGAGCCGTGAAGCCTTGTATGATGGGCCAAGTCACCCCTGCCCTGGGAACACACTGGAGTGAATGTGGGCGAGGGCAAATGGTCTGACGTTTGCTCCTTCATCCACTACGTGCTTCGCACCCTGCAGAGGGTGGGCGCGAGCTGGGAACAACCCGGACAGGCCCTGCTCTCAGGGGGATATGTTCTGCAGGATGCAGGGACCTTGGGAAATGAGGCCATTATCCCAGGCAGCCAAGGCAAGCCCAAGGGGCCTTTGCTGCCACCCTGCCCCTCCCTGCTCCGTAAGGTGATCAGCCACAGAGACCTTTGTCAGCCTTTCCCAGGGTTGGAGGGTGGGAGGATTCCCAGGGAGGCCAGGGACCAAGCTGCCTCCATCCCTGCAGTGACTTTATGCCCGGCACTGGGCCCTCCACCCTCCCTCTGTCCCTACAAAGAGGCAACCTCACAACCCTTCACTTTCAGAAAGTTCTAGCTCTCCAAAACAAACCAAATATCATGTTGACAGATAGTTTGCCAAGTCAGGGCTGTTGTTGCTGTGATTTTCTGTCATTTTTTTTTTCTTTTTTTTTTCTTTTCCACCACCTGCCTCCACATCACGTGGAGGCCGCCCCTCCCCTCCATCCACCTCCACGTGGCTGCCCTGTTAATCCCCCTGGAGCCCCCCATAGATGACCGGGCAGTTGCCCAAGCCTGCGCTATGCCCTGGACAGCAGCCTGGGGTCCAAGCCTCTTACCCCAGCATCCTCGGTGAACAAACACCACCCAACTCACCCAGAGCTTCTGACCTTCCCCGCTTCACCTCACTTCTTCCTCCCGGAGAACCCAGAGGCTCTGTCACGATGGGCAAGTCCCTGCCCCAATCTGGGCCTCGGTTTCCCCACCTGCAGAGCGAGATCCAGACAGGAGAACCATTGAAGACAACATTCTTCATTCTCATGTACAGCTCCATCTCCCTGACTCACGGTGGGATCCTCATGGGGCAGGACGGTGTGTCCTTCGTCTCCAGGCCCCAGCGCAGGGCCTGCACGCAGTAGGGCAGAGGGTGTGCAGTTCTGAGAAGGACCTGGAGTCCCACAGTGGTGGGGGGGGCGGGCGGGGACAGGGCCTCAGGCCCCATCTTTGCCCTTCACCAGCCGCAGCCCTGGGGCGCTTTGCACCCGAGGGTCTCCTGTCCTCCCCTGTAAGACGTGAGAGCACGCTCACCTCCTCCAAGGCTGTGGTTGGAGATCAAATGAGAAAACGGGTGTAAAGCTCTCAGCACAGCCCCAGCCCACACCAAGTGTGTGATGGAGATTCATTGTTATTATTAAGGATGGTGCTACTTAAAAACAACTGCTTGAAACATAAAACCAGGGGTTATCATTTCCTTCTCCTTTGAGACCTCTGCTCCCTGTTAACATTTATTCATTCATTCATTCATTCATTCCACTTACATGAATTGGGGACCAGCAGGGCTCCCTGGGGACGACAGGGGTGAAGGGGACAGGTGGGGCTGCCCTCCTGGGACAGATATTCCCAGGTGGAAGAGCAACCATCATCAAGTAAAGAAATAAACTGAACAACTGCAGACAGTAAAAGATCTTTCTGAAAATGATCTTTCTTAGTCTGAGAACAGAAACAAAACGAAACAGCACTCCCTCCAAGTGGCTCACCCTCCCGTCTTCCCTTTCTCTGCCAAACAAGCTCCCATTTATTTCCCAACCCCCGGTTCACCCTCACCGGTGAGTTGGCAGTTGCGACCCTTCCCAGATACCCGCCCAGCTCACAGCAACCCCTCTTCTCCTCCAGAAAACATCCTCCCTCCCCACTGGGCCTCTGGCCGGAGCTGCTTGGACCAGGAGAGGATGCTTGACCCAAGCCGGAGCAGATGAGGTCTAGGCCTGGGAGCCTTGGGAGCTGGTGCTCTGGGTCTACTGGGTGGCCTGGGAAAAACGAATCCTGGGCTGCAGGAGGAGGTGGGGATAGAGCTGGGAAGAGCAAGGACAGGGAGGCTGGATAGTTTCCCCTCCTCTGGGTGCGTGTGCCCCCCACTCTCACCCATGTCTCCCATCCATGTGGTGGTGCCTAGTTGCTCATTTAAACGCACTCCAGGGTACTTTACGTCCTCCCCACCTGAGAACCCAGCAAATGCCTCAGAATCCTCCTCGTAATTTCCTCACTGCTTGGGCAGTAAGAGGTCTGCTCGGTCACTGGAGGAGAATCTCTGGTTGGCCATCCATGTGGACCTAACTACCCAGGGTGGGAGAGGACGTCCCAGCCTGGAGCCCCTGGGGCCCGCCCCCCACACACACTGTCAGGAGGTGGGAGAGGAGGGGAGAGCTTCGGCATTAGCCCCAGGACCTGCTCAGCCAATGGCTTGACGGGTGGGGAAAGCGAGAGCCACAGAGGAGGAACTCAGCACCCGCTGAGGGACAGGGGTGGCCCCAGCTCTCTGCCCGCACTGGAACCTCACTGGTTACAGCTGGGTGGGGGGAGGAATGAGAGAGAGAGGAGGAGGTGGGACTTCTCTCGGAGGACATGAAGCAGACACAGAGGGAAGAGAGAGGATAACCGTCTTCTAGAAGCAGAAAGAAAGCACAACCCTTTAATTTAAGGGTTGGTTTTTTCAAGATTTCTAGCAGCTCATCAGCTTGAGAGGTTTTTTTAACTACTGTTTTTCAAAATCCTTTGTGTCTAAATCTGGGCTTGTCCAGTAAGTACATTCAAAGCCACACTGTGTACCTTCCCCCCGAGGCCCCATCTCATCGACCTGGCTCAGAGGCCCTGCCTGACTGGCTCCCAGGCAGGTCCGAGACTGGTCTAGGGGCTTCCCGGGAAGAAGGGAGGCCTCCTTTGCCTCTTCCTCCTCAGCACTTTGTCTTCTACATGTGGGGATGCTGGGTGCTCACACCTCTTCTCTCCTCTATTTGCTCTCCTTCCCTAGAGGGACCAGGCCAGTTTCAAGGCTTAAATAGGGCCCCACCATTGACAATTCCCAAGCACTTCCCTGCAGCCTGGAATTCCAGGTTGTTAGACTCAACTGCCTTCTCGACATCTCCTTCCAGCCATCAAACGAGCATCCCAAACTTAACACCCAAAACTGAACTCCTGTCACCTGTCCCCAGCAGTGCCTGAGCCTGCACCTCCCACAGCCGTCCCACCTCTGTGAACGGGAACTCCACCCTTCTCGTCGCTCAGGATAAAACCTGGGCCCGACCTTGACCCCTCACTGTCTCTCACGCCCCACACCCAATCCCCCCGGCACATCACGATGGCTCTACCTTCAGCGTTCCAAACCTGACCGCTTCCTGCCACCACCGCTGCCCTGGTCCAGCCACGCGCCTCTCTCATGGCTGCCCACAGGGGCTCCCTGCTCCCTGCCCGCCCCACCCCTGAAGGCTCCGCTCAACCCCAATGCAGCAGCAGGGCACGTCGAGACACAAATCAGAGCCCGTCACTCCTCTGCTTAAAGCCCCCGGGCCTCCCATCCTCCCTGCACTCAGGGTAACCTTGAGGTCCTTACAAGGCCCTGCGGTGACCGTCCTGCCCCTGCCCCTCTGCTCCCCTCATCTGGGGCGCTGGAAGCAGATCAGAGGAAAAACGAAGGAAAGAGGGCAAGAGTCCGACCGGCCAGCGTGAGCAGGCAGGAGACCAGAGCGTGCGTCTGTGCATGGATGTTTGTGCACTAGTGTGGCCACGTCCGAGTGAGGGAGTGAGGAGGAGACAGCCAAAGGGAAAGAGAGGCAGAGAGCATCATCTCACTTAACCAACCCGACCTGCACGTCCAATAAGGAGTGTGTGTGTGTGTCTGTATGTGTGTATCTATGAGTGTGTATCTGTGTGTGTCTGTCTGTGTCACACATAAGGGACTCACTCTCAGCCAGCCACCCAACCCACCTGATGGCTCCATGGGTGACCCTGGGCCTCAGGGACACGATGAAGTTTGTGCCCCTTGCAAGTGCAAAGGGAACAGGCAACCAGGTGGGGAGTGGCCAGATGTAAACACCATGGAAGGGGCGGGGAGGGGGGGAGGGGGGGCAGAGAGAAGGGATTTCAGAGCTGCCATACCACAGCGGCAGGAAACCATCCCTGGTGCTCTGGAACACACAGAGGCAGGGCAGGCACGGCTACGTGTTGAGCAGCTACTATGTGCCCGGCACTGTGCTTCGTGCTAAGCATAGCTCAATGGGGAGTGAAGAGGATTGCAGGAGGTAAGCATGTTAAGTGCGTACAGGGCTGCCGGTACCTAGCAAGCTCTTATTGAAAGGCAGCTCTTGGTATTACCTTGCCATCTTTTCCTCCTCTTGACAACCTCCTGGAGGCAGGATTGAGACCCCCTTGTCACAGGGGAAGCTTAAAGAAGTGACTCAGTGATGGAACTGGGACTTGAACCCAGGTCTCTGTAGCTCCAGAGCCCGGGCTCTTGACACGGCCTACCGGCTCTACCTCAGTCCTCCAGAGCCTGGAGCCTCCACTGGTGTTGTTGGGTCAGGACTGACCTGTAGGCGACAGAGCTTGCGGCCAACCTGGAAAAGAGTGTCCAGGGTGATAGGGTTGGATCTAGCCTGGCAGACAGCACATTGCTGGTGTCAATATGCAGCAGACAGGTAGGGGCAGAAACAGGCCCAAGTACGAGGGTAGGCAGAGACCCCCTTAGCCTGGCATTCAAGGCCTTTCTTGACCTGACCCACCCTCTCCCCTGGTGGACCTACTACCCAGAACCGTACCCGGTTCCTGTTTCCACTATGCATTCTATTCTTCTCAAGATGCCTTCTTCCTCCTCGTCCACCTGGCAAACTCCTGTTGATCCAGCAAAACCCAGATTAGAGACCTTCTCTTCTGGAAAGCCTCCCTGCCTTCTCTCTATCCCTGGAAAGTAAATCTTCTCCTCTCTTCTGCTTCTGAAGTATGTAGCTTCCTCCTTTTCAACTACATTGTGATCTATTTATCTCTGTGTGTCTCCCCTATCTAATGGCACAGAGATACTTAAACATTGTGGGAGGCCAACAGGTATCCTCCAGGGCTTGAATGATCAGCACACAGTGGCACACTGTACTTTCTATCCCTGGGAAGCTGGCGGGTGGGGGTGGGGTGCCGGGGAGCGGCCAAGCCTGGGAGATGCAGGACTAAAATCAGGTCTTATTTATCTCTGAGCCTCACTGTCAGCGTATGGGAAGCTCTAGGATGTTAAGGACACAGCCTTGTTGGCACGGACACTGGCGTCCCCATGCCCACTGGGGCACCTTGAGGCACCCCTAGAGGCTGCCCCAGTAGAGGATGGAGGAGTGAATTGACTCATTAATTAGCACTTACTGAGCACCTACTGTGTGCCAGGCTCTGCGCTGGGCATTTCACACCCACTCCTCATCAGACCTTCCCAACCCCTAGACGATAAGTCAGGGCATCTCCAGTGAGGAATCTGGGGCTTCGTGAGGTTGAGGATGTGTCCAAGGTCATCCCCAGGAAGCAGCAGAGCCCACGTCCAAACCCACAATGGTTCAAGGGATTTTCTGAGGCAGAATGCACTGGCCTCCGTGACTGTCCCGGAATGAGGTGAGCACCCTCCTCCACCCATCAATCCCAGCCTCGGGGCCTTCCTGTCTTAACACCGCCCTCACTGCCCCGTGACTTGGCCCACTCCTAACAGCTGACCCCATCTCCAGCCTCTTGGAAAGTGCCCTTGACTGGGAGCCCAGTGACCCAGGGCCAGGTCCTACCTCAACACTTTCCGGGTTGCCTTCAAGTTCCTTCACCTCTCCCAGCTCCAGTGTCATCCTTAGTCATACAGGGATGACGGTGTGCTCTTGCCCACGTGGCCGTGAGAATGAACATAATCCATGCGTGAAGGAAGCCAACCCAGAGCCCAGTGCCAGATGATGTTCCGCACACAGGTGTTAAGTTGGTCCGTTCAAAGCCCTTAGATAGGGCTTCCCTGGTGGCGCAGTGGTGGAGAGTCCGCCTGCCGATGCAGGGGACGCGGGTTCGTGCCCCGGTCAGGGAAGACCCCACAGGCCGCGGAGCGGCTGGGCCCGTGAGCCGTGGCCGCTGAGCCTGCGCGTCCGGAGCCTGTGCTCCGCAACGGGAGAGGCCACAGCAGTGGCCCGCTTACCGCAAAAAAAAAAAAAAAAGCCCTTAGATAATGCTTAGATAATGCTGGATTTTACTAAATTCGGGGCATTCCACGTTGGGGCACATAGTTGGACTTTTGATACGTGTTTTTCACATGAGTTAATTAACGGGTTTGAATACTGGCTCTGACAGTTTTCCGCAACGGGAGAGGCCACAGCAGTGAGAGGCCCGCTTACCGCAAAAAAGGAAAAAAAAAAAAAGCCCTTAGATAATGCTGGATTTTACTAAATTCGGGGCATTCCACGTTGGGGCACATAGTTGGACTTTTGATACGTGTTTTTCACATGAGTTAATTACCGGGTTTGAATACTGGCTCTGACAGTTTTTGCTCTGTGACTCCCACCAGGGCCCACCCTCTCCAGGCTTCACTTCCCTTGTCTGTGACTCTTTCTAAAGCATTGTCATTCGCTCCTTGAGTTCCAAATGCACATAGCATTAAAACCACCTCAAATTCAGGGAGACAAAAAGCCAGGAGGGTAGAAAGAGAGAAACCCTGTCAGGGAGAAGCCAGGTGTCACAGCGCTTCACACCCACCAGGGCTGGGAGGCTGCGTTCAGAGCCCCTGTGTGAACAGGACCCGCTAATTAAGCACAGAACTTCAGGGATGTGAGTCCTGGAGGAAGTTTCTAATTACCTTTGCTCTGAAGATAGGGAGAAGGTAGGCGGTGGGGAGCCGTGCAGGGGAGAGGAGCCCTGGGTCCCATCAGAGGCCGAGGTGAGACTGGAAAGAAGTGAGGCGGGAGGGAGGGAGGGGGCTGGTGTCTGGGGAGCATGCACTGCTGTGTGCACCCGGCACCGTGCTTTCCACACGCGGCTCGTTTCATACCACAGCCATCCTGGGGGATGTGAGTTCACCCCCTTTACAGATGAGGACACCGGGGCTCTGAGCTGTCAGGAGATGGAGGCTTGTCCAAATGATGGAGGCTGGCTCTGTGTCAGCCATGGGGATGGAGACACAGTCAATGCTCTCCAGGCCCCCAGGCCCCTGGGAGACAGATGATGAGGATGCAGTGGGATCAGATGGGGAAGCACAGGTGGTGTGGAAGCCAGAAGGGAACCCTAACCAGCCTGGGGTGTCGGGGGCTCCCCGAGGAGGGACTGTCTGCTCTGGGCCCTGAAGGTGTAAGAGGGGTTAATCCTGCCAGGAGGAGGAGGAGGAGGGGGAGGAGGAACGAGAGGAGGAGGGGGAGGAAGAACTGTTGAGCTGGAAAGAACAATCCGTACAAAGGCCCTGGGGCAAGAGGTGTAAGGCTGTTCAGGAATCTGAGGGCCAGGCTGCTCCAGCTGGGGGAGGGCAACCCGTGGGTGGTTAGGTGGGAGGGGGCAGGTGAGGAGGCTGTGGCCCCTAGGGGAGGGGAGCACAGCTACATGCTAAGAGCCCAGACTCTGGACCCAAACCCGGGCCCTCGTGCTCCCCAGCTGGGAGGCCCTGCGCAGGTCACTAACCCTCTCTGGGCTGTTCCGTCATTGACTGGGGACATAATAACAGCCACCTCCTCCCAGGGCAGTTTGAGGATTAAAGGAGCTGAAGACGGTGCCGGGTCCACAAGAGGGCCGTCTGAGTGTGAGCCTTTCCTGCAGCCTGGCCACCTGGGCACTTTGGCCAATGCTGGATTCACCCTGGAGAGAGCAGACCCCAGCAGCCCTGACCTTCTCCCAGAAACAGAGGCCTGGGCTTTCAGAGGGTGACTGAGCCCCCTCCCCATTCCCTCCTCACCCGTCCCTGGGCTGAGGTAACAGAACAGAATTTCCCTCCTCCTTCCTCTGCTGAGTCACTTTCATTCCCTCCCTGGGGAGGAACCACCTTAAATTCATTGTCGTGTTGACACAGACACCCCAAAGGCCCCCAGACCCACGCCCCCTCCCTGGACTTCCCCTCCACCTTCTCCCTCTCTACCCCCTCCCCAAGGGGAAGGCAGCCCCTGGGGTCTCAGAACAAGACCTGCTGTGTGTCCCTGGGGAAGTCACTTGACCTTTCTGAGCTTCAGTTTCCCCATCAGTGAAGTGAGGGGCTTGGACAGGGGAAGAGAATTCACCTTGATGAGCCCTCATGTGCACTGGGCTCTGACCTTCCATTTTCCCCAGAGCCCTGGGCACCAGGACAACTGGTGCACTGTCATGAGCCCTGATGTAGAGACTCCACTCTCGCTCCTCCCCTCCCCCTGCCTGACATCAGGGGTCACCTAGCAGAACAACCATCCTCCACATCACATGCATGGCTGCTCTAGGACCTGCTGTGGCTCCCGCTGTCTGCTGCCTCAGGCCACCATGCCTCCCATCCTTCCCCCGCCAAGAAACTCCAAGCAAAGCAGGTCTTCACTGTGCACCCAACACCCTAACATCATCCCCACCCTACCAAGGCTTTTCTCCAGCTGTATCCCCATTCCCCTCCTCCCTCTGAGAAACTCCTCTGCATTCTTCAAAGCCCAGACTTCATCTCTTTGGTGAAGCCCTTTCCAGGCAGACTAATCGCTCCTTCAACTCTGCCCCAGAGCAGCTGGTAGAGAAAATAACACATGCTTACCCGTCCTTCCCTACTCGGCAGCTTCACCACCCGCCATCCCTCCCATCCCTCCCTCCCAGGAAACTCCAGGCAAAACGGGTCTTCACTGTGTGCCCAACACCCTAACTCCACTCCCACCCTGCCAGGGCTTTGCTTCTGCTAGATCTGCCCTCCTTTCCCCTCCTCCCTCTGAGGAACTCTTATTCATCCTTCAAAGCCCAGAATTCACCTCTGTGGTGAAGCCTCTTCCAGGCAGACTAATCGCTCCTTCAGCTGTGCCCCAGAGCAGCTGGTAGAGGAAATAACACATGCTTACCCGTCACCTGTGTCATCTCGCTTAATCCTCACCCCCACCCTGTGAGGCAGGATCATTATTATCGCTGCTGTACAGATGAGAAAACTGAGCTCAGAGAGGTGTGCAACTTGCCTGAGGCCACACAGCCAAGAAGGAGTGGCGTCCCCAGCTCTCCGCTTTGGGCGATTAATAGTGTCCCAGGTTGTCTCCCCAACTAGGTGGTGAGCGACTCAAGCGAGAGTCATCCAGAGTCCTCCCTCTGTCCCCAGAACCTGAGAAAGCGGGGCCCGGCTGGGTCGATGAAGGTTTGTTCAGTGAACACATCTGCCCCCAGATTCCCGCCTCCCTGCGGCGCCCCTCCCCCAACGCCCTTCCCAGTCTGTCCGTAGGCCAGTACTCTGCGGTCCCCAGAGCCGGCTCTTCAGGGAGGTCTGCCGCTCCCCAAGAAACTCCTGAGACTCTCTCCCCAGCTGCTTGTCTGGATGAGGTTCACGTTCCCAGGGGCCCAGGACCTGCCTCTCTCGGACCCTCCTCACAGCCCGGGCATCACAGGAAATGCTCAACACTCAGCTAAACGGAACATGGTTCAGTGACAAGTCCCACCACTGATGTCTGGGTCCCAGTTCCCCCAATGCACACGTCACCGTGTTCCTCCTCCACGGGGCCAGGGAAAGAGCCGGGACCCTGGGGTCAATGAGGCCTGGGCTCTCATCCCCTGCTGCCACTGGTGAGCCGAGTGACCTGGGACCAGTCAGCTCAGCCCTCAGAGCCCAGACTCCCCTGCAGAAAAGTGGGAGCAGCAGTGCCCACGGGATGGGGGGGGAGTGCGAGGCTGATGGGGTTCAGCATGTGCCCCGCCCCTCACAGAGTAGGCCCCACCCCCGTCCCCTGCAAAGGCAGCAAACTGTTAAGTTGCATCCAGTTCAGAGCTTCCGAATGAATCCTTTATCCAGCAGCCTCCGAACCCCCCAGCCCCGCCCCTCCCTCCCAGGCCCCAGCCCAGCTTCCAGCCCACCTCAGCCCTACTGCTCCGAACATAATTTGTGTGGTATTTGTTCCATCCATTACATAGAAAAAAATCTCTCAGGATGTTTAAATGCCAATCTTTTTAAAAAATTCTTCCCACACCCAAAGAGGAATGGCTGTGTTTGGCAAAGGTCACACATAAAACCCAGGATACAGGACGGGAAGAGGAGGCCAGGACTTGATCAGGGAGCAGGTGCCATTCATTAGGGAAATCGCAGCTCTCCTTCCAAGGAGCACGAGCTCTTCCAGGGCTGCAAACCCAGAGAGAAGGCACTTTTCTCCCCGAAGCCTCGGAAACGCGCGATGTGGGAGCGCCGAGCTGGGCGGCTGCTACAGCAATACCGTGAGCTCTGGGTGTTGAGAGCCTGCTTCCTTGGGCCCCGAGCCCCGCACAGCCCGCAGTGTCATCCCCCCTGCACGGTGGGGGCCACGCGACGCTGAGAGGAGGGGACTCGCCCAGGATGGCGCAGGGCACTAAGAGGTGGGGCTGGGATTGGAAGCCAGGTCTGCTGGCTCTCGGGTCCCTGCTCCTCTCCGGATTCTCTGCTCCCTGGGAACGCGGGAGGATCGCGACGGGAAAGGTGAGCAGAGAAGTCAGCCCAGTCCAGGCGGACGCCCACCAGGCTTTGGGTTCAACCCACTCCTCTGGTCATTTGAATATACTGGCGTGCAGGGCTCAGAGGGCTCAAATGTGGGCAATAAAATCGATTAGTGCAACCAACCAGTGGGCACTTAGCTGAAGGAGACCCTTAACCAAGGTAAAAAGTGGAATTGGTTTTGGAAATTATCCATCTCATCGCCTCCTGGGTCAACAGAGCCGACCCTCAACTGGGCTCTGCCCCTAACCATCAGCCCCCAAGTCTGGGAGGGGGATACTCGAGGGAAAAGGACTCTTTAATTTTCTGGAATAAAGAGTCTGCTAGGGGGCTTCCCTGGTGGCGCAGTGGTTGCGCGTCCGCCTGCCGATGCAGGGGACGCGGGTTCGCGCCCCGGTCCGGGAGGATCCCACATGCCGCGGAGCAGCTGGGCCCGTGAGCCATGGCCGCTGAGCCTGTGCGTCCGGAGCCTGTGCTCCGCAACGGGAGAGGCCACAACAGTGAGAGGCCCGCGTACCGCAAAAAAAAAAAAAAGAGTCTGCTAGGTTGTGTTCTTACACCAAAATGCATCTCAACAAAACGAGTTACAGGATGGATGAGAGGCCTCTGTCCTCTGCAAACACATTACAGGCAGAACTGCCTCCTGGCCTAGAGCTTGTGGGTGCTCAGACAACCCTCACCAGTGGTGAAGGGACTCCTGGGACAGAGGGGTGGCAGGTGGTCTGGTCCACGTCACACAGAAACCCTCCAGATAGGCTGCTCTGACCAACCCTCCAGGGTCTGCCATTAATGGGTCACTCTATCCCCAAGTGACAGGATGGAGGAGGAAACAGGGTGGGGATCTGAGGCCATGAGAACCAGATGGAGTCATGCCCTAGATCCTTACAATTCTCAGCACCTTTAAGCGACATGGAAGTGATCACAGGTTTTCTCCCAGCCCCGAGGCCAGAGTCCCTTCTTGGGCCCCAACTGTCCACCCACCAGCTGGAGAAAGGCTGGACAGTGGGGTTCAGCATGCCAGGATGCACGAATGAATCAATGCACTGAGGAGTGGAAGAACAAGTGAACTGATGCCTGAATGAATGAGTGAATGAATGAATGGATGAATGGGGTGAGTGGGTGAGAGCAAGAATGAACGCATGCATTGAACATACGAGTGTGGATTATTGGATGGCAGGAAGTAAGCCTGCCTGAGTGACCAAGGCTAGGATCATACTGGATATATTCCCATTAGTCTTTCCTCAGAGGACACAAAGCTGAGGCACAGAGAGGTTAGGAGCTTGCCCCAGGTCACACAGCTAGTGTGGGGCAGAGCTGGGGCTCCGACTAGGTAGTCTAGCCACACTTCCAGCTCTGCTTTGGGCCCGTATCATGGCCAAGGCTCATCAGCAGGACTGGACCTTCCCATCACACCCCACCCCACCCCACCCCCAGTCAACATTCAAAACAACCTAATGATATCCAGCTCCCACACTCAGAATGATGCTTGGTTTTACCATCAAATCACTCTTCTTGCTGTTGCCTGGGATTTGGCTGGGAGCAGATCTTGCCTTTTCGATGATTGTTTCCAGTGGCTTTTAGCTTGCTCAACTTTCCGCCTCTGCAGAGCTGGAGGGCTGGGATGAGAACTTGCAGGTGGCGATGGCTTGCTCTCACCAGGGCGGGACACCAAAGGAAGGGGTGAGTGTCATTGCCTGTTGTCATGGCCTATGCCTTCCAGAGCCCCAATGCCCTCAAAAGTCATTATTTTTAACCAGGAGATAGTTCCGTTTCTGTCTTAGTGTCTATGTTACTGGTTCAGCCCCTTCAGTGTTTTGAGGTGAATGGAGGAAGGCCAGGAGTAGGGCCATGGAGAGAGGGGTAAGTGACTCACATCGGGACAGATTTAGGCTCAGCATCAGCAGCCAAATCTGCTCAACAGTGAGACAATTTGCCCTGTCAGATGATGAGCTCCCTGTCCCTAGAACTGTTCAAGTTATTACAGCAAAGAGAGAGCTTCCTATATTGTAAGAGGGAGTTGGACTAAAGTTATTTCCTGTGCTAATATCCTGATTCCAAAATTTCTATTTCAACTCTGTTTCTCTGAATGCTTTTATGTTATTCCAAGTCTTTTGCAGAGATTCCTAAATCCTCAGATTCTGTGGGCCTATGAGTCTGTGAATGCATCTGTGCTCCTATAATTCTAGGATTCTATACAAAGACAAGATGCTCAGATCTTGCAGTTTAAAGATTCTAAAAAAATGCATCTTTGTGAAAGACGTTCTAATCCCAAGATTCTGTGCATCTCAGATGCTCTGAATGGTACAAGCATATTCCAGAATGCTCCAGCTACGTGAGGGAAGTGAAGGTTCGAAGACCCTGGGCTTCTCACATTTCAGTGTCTTTAGGAGATTATTCAGTGGTTCCTCTCCAGGGACCTCTCAGCATTGAAAAGTGGAGTCACTGGGTGTTCCCATTCCATTCACCTCCTTCTCTCATCCTCACCTGGCTCACCCCGTTCTCTCTCTTCAAGGACCCAGAGCCCTCAGAGTGGAATGAAACATTCCAGAAGTCCTCACCCTCACGTCCTCCCCACCTCCACCTGAGCCTGGGTAAACCTGCCAGCAGAGACAGACCTCTCCCTTGGTCCTTGACACTAATCCATAAACTGCTTCTTTGTTTATTTGTTTAAAGGTCCACACATACGTAGGAGTAGTTTTTTTTTTTTTTAATGTGGACCATTTTAAAGTCTTTATTGAATTTGCTACAATGTTGCTTCTGCTTTACATTTTGGTTTTTTGGCCTGGAGGCATGTGGGATCTTAGCTCCCCAACCAGGAATCGAACCCGCACCCCCCTGCATTGGAAGGCGAAGTCTTAACCACTGGACCACCAGGGAAGTCCCACCACAAACTGCTTCTTTGGATTCTCCCACATACTCTTCCCCGGGGACCACCCCCCAGCTTGGAGCACCAGGGCTGGGTTACCCCTCGCCCCACACCAGCTCCCAGACCTGGGCGCAAGTGTGTGCTGCACCCCGGCTGCCCTGTGGTTGGGACCTTCTCGGTGAGGGTTGTCACCTGTGATAACCCAGGTAAGGTCACCACAGGGATCCTGCACACACACCCACGTCTTGGGTGGGTTTAATAGATAAGAAAAACCATTAGAAAATTCTCTGGGCAGATGCGGTCCCAGACAAACACCTCAGAGATTTTTTCCTCTAGCGTTAATTATGACAATAGTAAGGGAAGAAGCCTTTGGAGGCCAAGTAGAATTTTTCTGGTGAGTTTCACTCAAAATAAACACCTTAGGGAGCAAGAAGCCAGGGACCACTTTCATTTCAGTTCTGTTTGTGTTTCCTGGTCCTCTCCGCCTGCTCCACGGAGCTCTTCTCCTATGTTCACTGTTTAACCTGGGAGCTCTCAGTGGGCTCTGAGCACCGGCTGTCCTGCCAGGTTCACTCTGGCTTCTCTGGAAGGAACCGGATCCCAGGGAGGGAGACATGGGAGACAGGCAGGGAGGGGCCGGAATTCTGGAGGCTGGGTCCACAGTCTGTCCTCCAGGACGTCCCAGGGTGGCCCCCTACCACCCACCCCGACCTCAGCGGGCAGGTGGGTGTCCTGCGCACCTGCAGCAGAGAGGGAACCCGGAGCCCAGAGCCCAACAGACTTGGCCATGGAAGAGAGAACTGTGGAAGAGGTGGCTGGGGTTAAATCTACCGCAGCCTGGGTGCAGAGGCCTGCACGTGAGGGAGGGGGAGTCCCTCGGGGCCAGGCGGCGAGTGCGCCCACCAACCTGCTCCCTGTGGTCCAGACGGCAGGAGCATCTCTGGCAGTTGCTGCCCGGGCCCCTCTGGTCAGATGTGAACAGAGGGGAGCCCGCACCCACCCCAGGCCAAGGCAGGACAGGCCTTTGGCTCAAGAACCAGAGACCGGGCTGCCTCCATGTGGAGAGATGCTGTGAGGCCAGAGCATCAGGGGACAGATCAGAACCGTGCAACCTCATTACCCTCTGGCCCGTTTCCCAGCTCACGGGGCTGAGGTGGCGGCTACAGTAACTGCACAGACAGCCGGGGTGACACAGGCAGCTGGGGTCAGGGCCGAGGGGAGAGAACCCAGGGCCTGGAGGCCTGAGGGAGGGGCTGGCCTGGGAGAGAAGGGGGAGGTGGGCAAAGGGGGGGTGTGTTCAGAGCCCCCACCCCTCACCTGTGACGGGCACTTCACACACTCTGGCTTCTGTAATCCTCACTCACAACAGCCCTGGGAGCCTCTGTTATTAGCCCCATTTTTCAGATGAGAAAACTGAGTGTCCATGATGATATGACATTCCCAAGTCACCAGTCATTCAGTGACAGGGCCAGAATTCCCACCCAGGCCTGTGTGGCTCCAAAGCAGGTGGTTTTCCTTGTGTCCCAATCAATGCAGACATGAAATACCCAACATTGACAGGCTCCATCAGGCACAGGCATCAGGCCCGCAGGTGTAAGCTCCAGGAAGGGCCCTGGACTGAGAGTGGGGAAACTGAAGCTCAAACCGTGGCCCGTTCACTTCTTAGATGTGTGTGTGTTTGCCTTGGGCCTCTCTCAGCCTCAGTTTCCTCATCTGTAAAATGGGAGTGATGACCCTAACTGTGGGGATAGCATGAGGGTTAGAATGAGACCTGTGTGCCTGGCACACAGTGGGCCGTCAATAAACATGAGCTGAGGCAGGATCTGAGGCTGGGTTCTGAGCTCTCTGCTGGCTCCTTTCCCGGAGCTCTCTGGTTCCTAACTCTTTGTGAATCCATCTATCTGTCTGTCCATCCATCCACCCATCCATCCATCCAGTTGTTCTCTTGCTGATTTACAGCATGAACCTAGAACTGCTTTGTGCAGGAGGGAGACACTATGAGGGATAAGACTGTCACTGATGCCCGAAGGCCCTTCCAGCCCAGTGAGAATGACCATAGGCAGAGGTCTGGTGGAGTCCCAAGGTAGCACTGGGGAGGGAGCACTCTCCCTGGGGAGTCACGGAGGACTGCAGGACGGAGGGGCGAAGTCAGCACCAGCCTCAGCAGAGGAGGAAGGGCATTCTGGGCAGAGGTACAGCATGTGCAGAGGAAAGGAGGAACAGAAGAGCCTGGCTTATCTGAGGAAGAGCTCAGTGTGGCTGGATCCCAGGTCTAGCACCCGGGTGGGTGTGTCATGGGGGAGCAGGGAGAAGACACAGCCTGAAAGGAGGCAGGGCCAGACTCAGAGAAGCCTTGAATTCCAAGCCGAGAAGGTTGAACTTGAGCCCACAGGCAGTTAGGAGCCACTGAAGGTTCTTGAGCTGGGGCATGGCAGGAAAATTCACATATTAGAAAGCACCTTCCAGCAGCAGGACAGGAGTGAGGGGACCAGCTGGGAGGTTGGTGCATCTCCTGGGCCCAGTACTTCAGGGCCCTCCTCTCACGGAGGGTTTCCTGGCACACAGGGACCACAGGTTGGATGACTCGGGTGCAAATAGCAGGGCGGATGGGCTGAGCAGTGGTTCAGGGTCAGTTCAACCCAGAGCCCAGCGCGTGACCCAACCCACAAACGCACAGCTCACACAGCCCCACAAGGTCCGAGGGATTCCTGGAGTCAGCGCCTCCCCCAGTTCCCACCCACGGCCAACGGCCTCATCACCAAGGGGACTGTTTCAGCCCCTCCCCGCTCCTCCTGCTCCCCTCCCCCCTCCTGTCCTTCTCAGCAGGGGAGCTCACTCCTCTGCCCAAAGAAACCCCAAGCCTCAAAACAGAAACTCCCTAGATTTCCTGACACCAAACATACAAAGCCCCCGGTACCCACACAGCCCTCCTCTTCCTCCTCCCGGAGCTGGAGATTGTCCCCTCCCTCTGCCTGGGCTCAGACATGCTCTGTCAGGCCCCTCCCACCCACCCCTCAATCTGTCCAGGGGAAGAGGGAGGGGCAGCTTTAATCTCTTTATCTGTCTGTCTGTCTATCTATCCATCTGTATTGATTTCTCTCTAGCTCTAGCGTCCCTCCCCTCACACCTGATTCATATTTGGTTATGTTCAAGTCTCTCTCTCCTTGTAACAAACAGCAAACAAGCCTGAACCCCCGTCCCTGCCAGCTGTGTCCCTCTTTCCCTGCCACCATCCGTTGCTGCCGCACCTCCGGGCCAGCCCTCCACCCGCTTCACCTGCTTCAACCCCCGCCACTGGCCCGCCCGCGAGCTGCTGCTGCCCATCCCACGTTACAGAGGAGGAAACTGAGGCTCACGAGGTGCAGTGAGCTGCCCAAGGTCCCCCGTCCCACCACCGGCAGAGCCAGGCTGGACCCCAGGGATCTCGCTCAGGCTCGTGGGCCTCCTCAGTGCCTCCCGAGCTCCAGTGGCTTCTCTGACCCTCCCGTGCATTCGCCACCTCCACCCTCCACCTCCACCAATCAAAATTCAATCAGATTTTGATTCAATCAGTCCCCTTAAATTGACTTGAAATGACCTCCCTTTTTCAATTTGCCTCACCCCGAGCAATAACATCCATGAAATCAAGGGTTTAATGCATTAATTGCGTGTGAGTATTTTTTCGGATACCCATTAAAATAAATGCATGACTGGTAAAATATAAAATACTAATGTTTGTCCGTGCAGCACCCGCAGTCACCTCTCAGACCCCCACTCCCTGGGAGACGCCGGGGCTGCTGCTAGAGAGGCCGGGAGGAGGGGGAGAAGGTGGCATCTGGGCAGTGGACGTGGCCTGGCCTCTCCCGGCCCAGCCCGGCCCAGGGCAGCGGCCGTTTCTTTCTCCTGGGGAGGCCCCACCCTCATCTGCCGCCCCAGGCTGGGTCTTGGAAAGGGAAACACCGTGGCAGCTGGACGGGGCCCACTGACCACAGGGCCCATGAGGGAGGACCCTGGGGGAAGGGACCAAAAGGCCGTGATGGCTCCAATGGGATGTCTATGCGGGTGCTCACCACATCCGCTCCCCCCAGGCTTGGGACAGAATTCCTGGCTCTGCACCAACCACAGGAGACAGGCTGGGAGGGATCGCTGTCCATGGGCCAAGGGCTCCTGCCAGGAATGAAAGCAGGAAACTGCAAGGGAAAATTTGATACCAATCCTTCCCCAGTGTGGCCACATGCCCAAGCAGCAGCTGTGCCAACCAAGGGGGGGGGCGGGAGAAGGGAGGCGGCAGGCAGAGAGGCCTCCAGGTGGGAGTGGAGGCTGCAAGACCAGGCAAGGAGTCTGTTCCAGTCCAAACTGAAGAGGGGATGTGGCCGAAATGGTTGGGGTCCAGAGGTGGAAACACTGGGGCCAGGACCCCAACCTATGTAGGGGTTTTCTCCTGGAGGAAGGAAGACTCAGGGATCATGGGGGGCAGACAGGCCTGGGTTCAAGTCCCAGAGCCTCTACTTGCTTCTGCAAGTCCCTTCTGCTCTCTGAGCCTCATTTACCCAACCTGTACCATGGAGATAATCTTGTCGCCCAAAGTGGTTGTGAGGAATAAACGAGGTTAGCACTCTTAGGACAAGGCTTAGCCCATAGTAAGGACAGATATATGTTAGCTATTCATAGAGTTATATTTATAAATACTATTTACAGTTATACTGTAAGTATATTATTGTATGATAATATATTTACTTATATGTTATATCTATATTACTTGCATGATCATATTATTTATTTTAATTTAAATGTCATAATGTGTTATATAGAAGTATTAAGTATATGTAAGTATCATATACGTATAGAGATATACTATATACACTGTAATATACCGTAAATCGCCGTTTATAAATTATTTTTTATCACCACTACAAGGCTAGGGGGACCAAGGGAGCAGATATGTTCTGAGTGGCTCGGATGCCTTCATTCCTTCCCACATTCATTCAGTACACATACTTATCAAGGCCCTGGGAAGCAGAGTTGAGCTCATTCTGGGGCTTGACTGGGCAGAGTCACACCTGCTCCGGTGGGTACCTTGGAAGCCGTCAGGGCGCTGGGGTTCTAAGTTCAGTTCCCCGGGATGATGTCCCTCCTGCGGGCGTGGTGCGGCCCGAGGTGTCATCCATGAAATGAGGCTCAGGGCCGTGGAGGACGTGCCACATTCACGCAGGGCCTAAGTGTGGAGCCTTACACCCAGGTCCGGGCACAGGCAGGGTGGCCACCCTCTAGGCCGTACCCTGCAGACCCCACGGGCCCCGTCACTGAGTAGGGCAGCCGCTCACACTCTACAGGGAGGGGGGCACACAGAAAGGAGCCACTTCAGGCCCCGGGACCTGAGGGGGACATGGGAGGGGATGTGTCCTGACCTGTTAGCAGGTTTTCTCTGAGGGAGGAAAGGACCGTTCTTGAGGTGAGGAGATGCAGCTCCTCCGTGAAGCCCTGGGGGAGACCTGTGACTGAGACGGGGCTCCTGGACCCAAACCCTGATGAAGGTACAGCTTCTGTCTGGAGCCCCTCGGGCCCCTTGCCCCGCATTCGTCACTCCCACACTGTCTCCTTTCGGTCTCCACGCCCCAGCCAGGTGGGAATTTTTCTCCCCATTTCCTAGGTGAGCAAACTGAGACCCAGAGGAGCAGTCACGTGCCCGAAGCAACACAGCACGTCGGGGACAGCGCTGTGTTGTCGGGGACTCACACCAGCTCCTTGGATTGTGAGGTGTCTTGGGGGCCCCAGTCACCTCTACTCTAGGGTCTCTAATATGCACCCCCTTGCCCCCAGGCTGCAGTTATTTTTGGCTGGAAGACACTTGTATCCTGATTTTGGGACAGAAGACTTGACCGTTGCCCAAAGGAACAAGAGAGGGTAGGGGAACAGGAAGATGCCTGCTGGGGGTGTTCCTACTTAGCCCCTACCCTTCCCCAACATTCAGGTCTGAGCTGCCACCCCTAGTCCAGCAAGGGCCCTGGACAGGCTCTGGGAGACCAGAGGTGCCTCCAGCCCAGGCCCTTCTCAGGGCACCTCAGAGCAAGTGATAGGAGTGGGAAGATAACAACCACCTCTGAGCAGACTTGCACCCACAGTCTGCCCTGGAGAGTGGCCGCTAACCTCCTTGGGAGTCTCTGTGTACAGGAGGGAGGGGCAGTTTAAAGGGATTAGATTAGGTGCTACTGAGTGTGACAAGTGATGGAACTAGCCCAGCTCACAGTAAGGATTGCTGAACCCCAGACCCCAGCCAGTCTGGCTACCCCATTCCTGGGCTGATGGTGCCATCCTGCGGCCAGATACTGCCATAGCAGCCCCAGGTCCGCGATTTCAGCCCCACTACAATCACTTAACTCCAAGGTCCAAGACAATTCTTAAGATCTTCTTGCCCAGCGTCAGGGGTCCATTTCACAAGTGGGGAAACTAGGTCACCCACGTAGCAGCAAAGACTGAGTGGGAATAGTAGGAAATTTGTTGTCCAACAAGTCTGAGCAACGAGCAGACCATACAGCACCTAGAATGTTCAACTACTTTGAATTTTATCTTGGAGATAATAGGGAGCCAGAGAAGGTTCTTGAGTGGGAGTGTAACCTGATGAGATGTGCACTGTAGGACCATCACTCTGGTATCAGGATGCAGAATGGTCTGAAGATAAGGCAGGAAGGCCAGTTAACCTGCAGTGTGGAGAAAGGACTAGAACCCCCTTTCATCCTAGTGAGCCTGAATCTCAGAGAGAGAAAGTCCTGGAAAAAGCCCTAACTTTGGAGCTGGAGATTCCAGAGTTCAAATCCCAGCCCTGACACTTACCGGCTGGGTGATGCTTTATATCTGGCAACCTTGATTTCCCCATTCGTGAAAAAAAAAAAAAAAAAGTATTGATATTAAAAAGATCACTAAGAAGTTTGAATTAGAAATTGTGTGTATATTATCATAACAAGCACCTAGTGGCTGATCCAAAAAAAGGTAACTCAGTGGGTGAACTAAATCTGATTCTGACCCCAAACATGCAAAGGTTGCCATGCCCCCGTGGGCAGAGCTGTGCCCTCCCCAGGTCAACATACCCTGATGGTGGCCAAGTGCCCTCCCCTCCTCCTCTCCCCCCACCCCACCACGCAGCAGCTCTGAGAGGAGGGAGCCACGTTCCGGTACCAGGAGGCCTCTAAGCATCTTCTGCCTCCTCCTGTATTAACTGCAATTGCATCTGGAACAGATGGGGTGCTGGGACTTCCCCACCCTCTGCCATATTTCACAGCGCATTGGTTCAGGAGAAAATCATGTAATTAAAAGAGGAGAAATGCAAAACAAACCCCTTAGCGGACTTTGCCATCTTCCCTCCCTTGTAAATCCATTAATAAACTGTAATTACAAAGACAAACCCCTTTATTGAAACATGGTAACCAATTCACTTAGGGGCCAAGAGACTCCCATTGTCCTCCAAGACCTGAGGAAAGAAAGAAAGAAAAAAAATCCTAATTAGTTTAGTCCTGTTTATCTATACAAAAATCAAAAAAACAAAAACATCGGAAACAAAGTAACTTGCCGTCTGCCAAAAGACTGCAGCTGCCCTGGGGAGATGCAGTTTTCCTTCTTTCAGGGCCTTGTTTATAACCTTCTGTTAATCAAACTTAAAGCAGAGAGAGACCGGGAAATCGCATGGAAAGGGGGAATGGCAGGGGAACTGGAGTAGCTGTGGGCAGAATTGAGATGAGCTAGCAGTAGGCGTTTGGGTTTGAAAGATCCCAGGATGCCAGCCCCTGCCTTCCTTGGGGACTGACGACGTGGTCCCTTAAGAGCTCATCTAACAACCCCTCCCCCTAAAGAACCACTGATCAGTCTTCTCAGACCTAGAGAATCCCGTGCAGCTGGCTCCACCCATCACCCAGTGATAGGCAGAGCCCCCAAGCCTGGCCAGTCACAGCCTTTCATCCCCCTGGCCACAATGATTGCTCAAGGATGGGCACAGGACCCAATCAGAGCCAAGAGGACTGAATTACGGGAATGTCCACACCTTAGAGTTGACAGGTGTCAGCGTGGAGCTGTGGGGCCTTCTGGAGGAGAGGACCTGCCTGGGCCTGAGGCTGTCATGGTGGAAACCAGAGACAAGAGTGGAGAGAGACGGAGGCCTGAGCCCAGCACCATCCCCCAGCACCTTCAGTCCCCAGATCCCATCAGCTCCCTTCTCAGCTTAAGCTGCTTGGTGTTGAGTTTCTGTCACTTGCAACCAGGAGCCCTAACGCACCCCATCCTGACCCACGGTGCCTGTGGTCCGGGCTTCGGGTAGTTGATCACGCTGTTTCTCCCACCAGCTGTGTCTTACTCTCCCTCCCGGCATGGAATCCCTCAGGCAGCAGTGCTAGAAACAGGAAGCATCCCTCCCCACCCACCCCACCCCCGCAGAAATGCCTGGGTCCTGGGCCCACACACCACTCGGTTTGTTGCTTTCATGGACAACCCTAAGGTTCAGCCCCAGACACCCCGGATCACCAACCCACCTCAGCTCAACCTGGACTGGGGCCTGACCAGGCAAGAGGCCCAACTGCAGCCTCAGGCCCACCTGTTCTAGCCTCTGAGCTGTGGCCTCCCCCAGCCTTCACTCTGTGGCCCTTCCCTGGCACTGGGCTCTGTGCCTTCTCTGTGGTCGCCACCTTCTCCAACCCCAGCCTGCCTGGGGGAGGCCCTTACTCCCTACCTGGCCCCCACCAGTCCCCACCTTTGGGGTCCAACCCTGCCCCCTCTGCTCTCCGAGGTCCAGCCTCAGGCTCTTCCAAGACCAGGTCCACCCTCTGCCAGAATGAGAGGCTGCAGACTGCCTGGGGGTGGGAGAGGGGAGAGAGAGGCCACTAGGGTCTGCTGAGCACCTACTGCATGCCCCCGGCTTGACATCCATAATCACAGCAGCAGAGCTAAGTACGGGCTGTTACTGAGAAAGCCCTTAGCATCAGGTAAACTGAGGAATCAGCTCTTCCACTGACTCGGACAAGTCCCATCACATGGAACATGCATCACACTAATGCTGCCTCCTAGGGTCATTGGACGGCTTCATCGGGGCCCTCAGTGCCACCCTCAGGAGTAGTTTCTCAACTCTCCCTGCAAAAAAGGGTCTGAACCAGCCCGAGTCTCACTGCCTCACCCTGACAGGCGGGTCAGCTGCCGGCACCTGACCCAGCAGGGCCAGCGTCAAGGTCACAGCCCCTGCTCGGGGGTGTGACATGGATGTCTGGTCCCTGCCCATCCCAGCTGAGGCCTCTTCACCGCCTGCCTTACACTCCATCCAAGGGTTTATGGAAGAAACATGCGTCTTATTGCTAATTGGGAAATCTGGTCCTTTCACCTCCTTACATAAAACCCTTCCACAGCGCAGATGAAGCCCCCTGCCCAATCTGGTCTTGGACCTCCTTGCTGCTCCTGGCTGCTCCCTGCCACATACAGCTGCATGCAGACCCTCGGAGGACCACATGCGTTCCTGCCTCAGGGCCCTTGCACGTGCTGCTCCCTCCACTTGACGTGCTCTTCTCCACCACCCCCTCCCTTCACCTTCCTCTTAAACCAGCTTCAGATCCATGCTTAGGTCCACCTTCCAGGATGCCTCCCTACCTCTGCACGGCTTGATTACTGTCTGTTACAAGCCCCTGCAGCACACCCTTGATCAAACAAACTTTCACATATTGGGGTTTGGGGAAGTCATTCTGGCTTATCCAATATTGTACATCTGCTTTAATTATTAAAGAAAAGGCCATGTTGACCAGAAGTAAAGGATGTCCATGTGAAAAGTACAGATCAAATGCCCCTCTTCCTGGGACCCCAGTGCCGGTCCTCCTTCGATGTTAAGACTCCTTCCCCAGATGCCAAGGCCACGCTGACTCGCTGTGGACGTGCAGGTCTGTTTTTTTGAAACCGGGAAGGAATGTATCCCCGACTTGTTTAATGTTCTTTGTTCTAATAAGATATAAAACTGTGCTGAAAATCATGCTTCTCCAGAGCACTTCCACAGAGTAATCTGAGAGGCTGTCTTCCGGGCTATAGTCCTCAGTTTGGGTCAAATAAAACTCGTTTCTCTTCTTATTATGGATTGTTTATTGATTATTTTTGTCGACACCCTAATTCCTCCATCCTGTTATCACAGCCGGGCTCTCACTGCAACTTTCTATCCAATGTCTGTCTGCCCCACCAGACTAAGCATTTTGTCCCTAGTGCCTGGTGTATGTTTTGGCCTTTGGGGATGCTTCATCAACGTGGAAGGAAGGAAAGAAGATAGGGAAGGAGGGAGGAATCCGACCAGAACTGTCCCTGGAGCCTCACAGCCTGACTCACGGCTCCCTTCCCTGCCCCCAGCCACGTGCCCCTCTTCAGCTCCCTCCCCACACACCTCACTTTCCAGATTTCCCCTACGGATCCAGCCCTCCTGCTCCCTGCAAATCCCCCTCCGCTGTCTCCTCCAGGGAGCCCTGTGCGGCTGGCCACACTCACGCCAAGCCCTCTGTCTGTCTAGGTGATGACCTCTGCGAGGAGATTGCTGTTGCCATTTTACTGCTGAGGAAGCTGAGGTCAGAGGGTGAAGGAGTTTGTTCAAGGCAAGGGGGCCGTAGGGGACTCATACCAGGGCTGTGTGACTCCAAAGACGAGGCTGCTCACCCCTCTGCTATCACCTCCCTGTGGGAAATTTCCTGGAAACTCGAGGCCCGATGCTTGGTCTCTGCCAGGCCAGACAGGTGCCCCCGGGCACTTGGCTAGCTTTGTTTCTTTGACTTCATCAAAGAAGTGTCGACAGCTTTTGATCTTTGAGGGCACACCACACACTTCTTTGGAGATTTCTCCTCATTTACTCCTTGTTTCTCCATCATCTCTCCATTTAACAGATGAAGAACTAAGGCCAGCAGGGAGGTGGAATGACTTTCCCAGGCTCACAGATAAAGGAATATGTGAGGCTGGAATGTTAGCCCATGAACACAGGGACCTCGGTCTATTTTGTTCTCTCCTCTATCTCTAGTGCCCAGAAGAGGGCCTGGCATTGGTGCAGTACAAACGTTTGCCATGTGACCATGTGATGGAGCTGGCTGCTGTCCCCAGAAGTCTGCAGGCTTGTATACCCTTCCCGCCTTGCCTCCTGAGCCCTGGCACTCAAGCTGGCGCTTCTCGAAGCACAGGGAAGGCTGTCCTCATCTTGGCCTCCTGGAGGGGCCAGGGGATGGGCACCTGTTACCATGACACAGGGCGGCCGAGCTCCCTGCTGAGGAGCAGATGGCTTACAGGGAGCTGCGGTGCGCCCTCTGGGGTGGCCTCCCAGCAGGTACCAGGTGCCCCAGGTGGTACAGCCACTGGACGCCAGGTGGCTGCAGTATCTTGAGGGACGCCAGTACCAGATGGGAGCAAAGGAGGTGTTGAGGAACTGACAGGTGTGGATGTGTCCCTGAGGCCAGGAAACCATCCCCCACATGGCACCAGTGATGCCAGCTCCACACTGGATGCAAAGTGTGGGTGAGCGCTGTGCTGAGTGCTTCCCATTCGCTCCTCAGTCACCCCCTGCAACCCCCCTTGGGGCGGGGCCAGTAGTTCTTTTCCAGGCATGCAGCCTGCGGGACTCAGGTGAAAGGCCCTGCCAAGTTATCAGGCAGCTGAGGAGCTAGAAGCCAGGATGCTCCAGCCACTTCCCAGAATTGAAAGCTGAGGACCAGGACACCAAGCCCACACATGGGTGGGAGGAAACACAGATGAGGGGACAGCCAAGTCAGTGCTTTTGCATTGCCTGAAACAGAAACTGACTTGACCGTGTTTAACGTTGCTGAGGTTTCCTGGGTGTCTCATGCATGGCCAGGCAGGGAGTGTAGCCAGGCCCAAGGGGACCAGGGAATGACCCCAGGTGGTAGATTAAAGATGGCCACAAATTCCTTGTCACTCTCCCCTCATGGAGGAGAGGTGAAGTTTATCTCCCACCCCTTGAATCTGAGCTGGGCTATAACTGCTTTGACCAACAAAATATGGTGAAAGACATGCAGCGCCCATTTGGGGCCTCAGAAGCTTCTGGAAGCCCTGAGCTGCCATGTAAGAAGTCCAGTTCCCCTGCTGGAGACCCCCGCATGGAGAAAGTAAGGCCCTGAGACTACATGGAGAGACAGAGACAGAGGCAGAGTCAGGGACCCAGTCTGGCTAGTGTCCTCGCCAAGGCAGCACTCATGTGAGCGGGACACCCTCCAGCCCGCTTGGGACCCAGACCACGGCAGCCCCAGCCAACACCAGGCAGAGCACAAGAAGCAGCCGCCCGAGCCCAGTCAACCATAGAATCGCACAATAACACGTGGCTGTTTCAAGCCACTAAGTTTTGGGGTGCTTTGTTACACAGCAGTGTCACTGAAACAGCCTTGGACTAGAAAGCCATCAGCACATCTGGAAGAAGAGAGAGACCTCCCAGCTCCAGCACCAGCAGCCAGGTACCTAGGGGCCCTCAGGTCCAAATTCCCAGAAGAGAGACACTGATTGGCCCAACTTCGGTCATGTGACCCCCTTTAACCAATCAGCTGAGTCCAGGAGGCAGGGTTACCCTGCACCCACATGGCCCTGGTACCCCTCCCCCATGGAGAGGTAGGGTGGGGTAGGGGGCCTGTAGTGGGGATAATCTCAGAAGACAGGAAGTGCGGGCTGAGCAATTGCCACAGGGGCTGCGACAAGGTGCCTCTTTGGACAGCAGAAAAACCCCTCATCCAGGGCCTGGCACAGAGAAAGGGCTGGGTGAAAGCTATGCACGGTTGTGTGACTTTTACGTTGCTCTTATGAGGTTGTGCTGTTTTACCAACTTCCAGGTTGGCTCCTGGGTGTTGCTGGTGGTGTTATTCTACCTCCTTGAACTGCCTCTAAGGAAGATCTTTCAGGATGGTCTGAGCTTCTTATAAAAGCCTTTTACGTGCTCTCAAGTGTGAATCTAGTTCTTACGCTAAAAATGCTCCATTAAACCAGAATGGGTTCCGAAAATCAGCCAAGCTCCCCCTCTGGGAGGCGCGGGATTGAGACTCCAGAGGGGCCTGGGACAGGGTCAGGGGGACATGGGGATCAAAGACTTTCTTTGCGCTGTCCCTGAGGCAGGGGCTGCAGCTGTCTGTGTTGGGGGTGGGACCGAGGCTGCTGATGCACCAGGAAGCAACAGAGGAGACTCCAAGGGGGTGAGGGGCCGGGCAGGGGGCGATGGGCCAGCCCAGGCTCCTCACCAACCTCACCGTGCATGCACACACGCGCTTACCCCAGGGCTCCTGGTACAATCCAAACCGTCTCTCTCTTCCTCCAGCTGGGTTGAGGGTGACAGGGTGCCCTGCTCAACTGAAGTCCCTTAAGAAATGGGAGAGCATCTCTCCCATAGGCCACCATCTCCCCACCGCCTGACACAGGGCACGTGCTCTGTGTTTGCTGTCTACATGAATGAATGAATGAATGAATGGTGGATGGCCCTATCTGGTGCCTTTTTCTTTTGATGTCTCACAGTCCTGGATTCAAGCCCTGTCTCTCCAACTGACTCACTGCCGAGCAAGTCATCTTATCACTCAGGAACTCCGCTTTCCCATCTGTAAAATGGGGACAACTCAAGTCTGTTCTGGGTAAGGTTGCTGGGAGGATGAAATGAGACCTCATCAAGGAATTTGTAACTGAAAAGGCAGAACAAACGTGAGCTCCCCAAATAACCACACTGCCACTGGCCCCATTCGGTGCTTAAGTTAAGTCACATTTAATGGTTTTTTGAAGGGGAATAGAGAAATCAGAAAAGAGATTACAGCACTCTCAGTCAAGAAAGGGTGAACTAAAAAATATGGGAATATATTAAGCTTTTGATTAAAAAAATGCAAACGCAGTTCCTCCCACACTCACCCCTGTGTTCTCACTCATGCTCTCAGACACACACCCAGCCTCAGGCGCGCACACACACACACTCACACACACACTCCCAAACATGCACACACTCCCTGCACACACACTCAAACACGCACTCCCCCCAGGCTCGCAGGGTGGGAGAGGAAGAGACCCGGTGCCGCCCCAGGGCCCCACCCTCCCCAAGCCCCCCTCGCTGAAATGGCAAAGCTAGACTAAACTCAGGCTCTAGGGGACACACACTGGGCTCTGTGAGCTGCACTGGGGGCAGGGAGATGGAGAGGTCGTGGGGGACAGGTAGCCTTAGACGATTCTGTTCTCCAGGATGGCCAGCCGCTTACTCACAGCTTCCAGTGGACTGGGAGTTAAGGAGATGTGCAGGTTGGCCAGAGCAGAGCAGTGACGGGGTGGCACCTGCACTCAGGGCTCCCCTTCCAGGACTTTCTCTCACTTCCCCCTCATAGCGTGTGTTCTCCCCAATGTCAAAACTTATCCATCCACATCCCTCAGAATGGTGCTTTCCAAAAACAAGCAAGCAGTTACAGAGAGCCCGGAAAGCACAGCCCTGTCCAGTTGCAGGTTTAGGCCTGCTGGGTCCCCACCTAGTCCTGCCGGAGCCAGGGGAGCTGTGAGGGGTCCAGCCCCATCTGCGTGGAGACTGGTGGGTAGTCATGACACCGAGAGCTTGAGCAATGGAAGTCCGTGGGCACCATGTTTTCCTGAGCGTGTCCAGGACTCTGTGTGTGTCCAGTCTAGAGCTTGGTTCCTGCCTTTGCTTTGGCAGGGTATCAAAGCCGGAGCCAGCCTACCTGGCCAGGATCCAGCCCGTCTTCAGCAGGAGGCAGGCAAGGAGGAGCCTGCCCCGATCACACCACACAAGGGGCACGGCTTTCTACTCTCCCCACAGGGCTCTCCCCT
>NC_041216.1:11440290-11455137 GCF_002837175.3 Physeter macrocephalus | reverse complement strand
CCCTACCCCCCTACCCCCTACCCCTACCCCTCCCTGCAGCAGCCTCTGGGAAAGGATATGCTTCCTGGTCAGGGCCTGCAGCAGCCCCTCCACTTTGATCTGGAATTTCACGATGGACTCACAGGCACACAGGTCTTCCTCTGGGGTGGACAGAAAGTGGGGAAAGAGAAAAAGGATGGTGAGAGGTTGCCTGCCAGGAAGGCGGGTGGTCACTGCCCAGGGCCAGGACTAGGGTGTCTTGGGGGAGTGTGGGGCCTAGGAGATGCAAGAAAGCAGAGAGACACGTGAAATTCTTAAGACAGAGGTCCTAGGAATGATGGAGGGGGCGACCCCTGAATGTCTTCCTGCTCCCTCAAAGCCCTGATAAAGAACTCCAATATTAGCATCCCCACGCTGGTCACCTACTATGCATAGGACACTGTCATCAGGGGCCTCTAGGTCATCTTGGTGACTCCTCACCCCGATTCTTTGGGGTTGAAGTCATTAACCCCATTTTACAAATGAAGAACTTGAAACGGAAAACAACTTGCCCATGGCCAACAGCTAGTTAGTGTCAGAACAAACATGCAAACCCAGGCGTGTCTGGCTCTGGAATCCATAGTCTTTACCACTGGGAACCAGCTGGCAAGGTCACCAGGGAGGATCAGGGGAGGAAGCACAGTTCAAATCCTGTCTCCTCCAGTTATTAAGGGGTTCCACCCCTCTGACCTTGGTTTTCCTGTCTGTAAAATGGAGATAACAATATTCCTACCAAAAAGGATTAAATGATTCATATTTGGAGAGCACTGAGAAGAGTGCCACGTGTGTAAGAGCATTCAATATACAGTTGCTGGTTGTTAAAGTCTGACTGGCCAGGCTTCCTCCTGATTCTACCAACTCATGTTGCCACCCCAGCTCCCGTTTTCCCCACCCACATCCAGTCCAGGATGGTTACACACACACACACACACACACACACACCCCTCCCAGAGCCCCACCTGCTCCTCCCATCAACACAATTTCTGGCCTCACTCACCCACACAGATCTTCTTCTGCAACTTCTTGCCAATCTGGTTGATGGTCTTGAAGTCAGCCGTGTAGAAATAGTGCTCTGCCACAGGCTCCGAGGCAATTTCCCTCAGCTCATCCTCCACAGCATTGCCCACACCCACAGCAAACATCTTAAAGCCTGCCAAGAGGAACAAGATGAGTAGCAGTGGCCATGGGGACAGGCAGCCATAGTTAAGCCTCCTGGGGAATCCCCAGGCAATCAACAGCAGACACCTCCTGGTGGCAGATGCTGGAATTGCAGGTACAATGATTGAGGAAATCAACAATTGCTGAGCTTCTACCATATATCAGACTTGTACTGACTGTACTGGGAACTTTGCAATCTCATGTAACCCTCATAACCATCCATCTGGTGGTTATTATTATTCTCATTTAATAGGTGATAAAACTCAGGCTTGTCCCAAAGTGGGGTTGCCTGCCAACAGTTGGTATGTTCTTGGGAACATTCAACTAGAAAAGTTCCAAGCCCCACCTACCAAAGGACCATCAAGCCAGCCACTTACTTTTCTGGGACCTCAGTTTTCTCATCAGTATAAGAAAGAGCTAGACAAACCAATCCCTCCTCATTCACACTGAATCTGGGTTTAGGGCACTCATCAGAACAGACATAAGATAAACTATAGTTGAGCTGTTCCATGTGTACCCCTGGCCACTGGTGGTGTTCAGGGTCCACACAGCACCTACCAAGGTCCTTGGCTTTCTTGGCAGCATCATTAATGTAGTCCTGGCTCCGACCATCAGTGAAGACAATGCCCACCTTCTGGGCACCAGGCCTGGCCCCGCTGGACACACTGAAGGAATTGTCGATGAGGTACTTGAGGGCAGCCCCGGTCATGGTGCCCTTCTCCATGTAGGACATGTTCCGCACAGCTGCCTTGATGTCCTTCTTGGTGTGGAAGCGGCCCAGTGGGAACTCCTGGCGCACAGAGCTTGAGTACTGCACCAGCCCCACTTGGGCCAGCTTGTCCGACACATCCAGCGTATCCACAATCTGGTTGATGAACTTCTTCACCAGCTCAAAGTTCTCTGGCCGCACACTCTTGGATCCATCAATGAGGAAAACCAGGTCAGTAGCCGAACTGCCACCTCCACCGCTGCAGACTGGGGAGGGTAGGAAGGCAGGGGAGTGATGCTTAAGTTCATAGTCATTCATCACAGCCACTGGCTGGGTACGCACCACACCCAAGATCTGTACGGAGGATCATCCCATTTGGTCCTCAAAACTTCCTCTGTGAAGCCTAAGTTCCTGGCCCCCATTTTACAGCATTGAAACCCGAAGCTCTAAAAGCTGTTAAATCACACAGCTCAGAAGTAGCGGCACCAAGATGTGAACTCGACTATGTAACTCCTTCCACCATACTAAACCTACCACCCACTGTGACAGAAAGAGGGACAGTAGTGAGAAGAGAACTTCTGCTGACACCAAACTCTAGAAGACATCTATTGCAGATTGGTCCAGAGGCCAAGTACAGAGAGGCTCAGGTGGGCTTCCTGGGGAGGGGCCAAGGCCCCGTCCCCTGCCCCCCACCCTCCCCAGGCTTGCCTGTGTCCGGCCCACTGACCATTGCAGGTCTTGCCATCACTGTTCAGGGTGAAGCCCTCGCGGCAGGCGCAGGTGTAGGAGCCCGGGGAGCTGAGGCACACCTGCTCACAATCATGGTCACCTGTGGCACACAGGTCTGACACCACTGTGGGGACAAGAGGAGACTCAGAATCTCATGGTCACAGGGCCTCGGACATCTCCGCAAGGATGGCCCCTCAACACGCTCAGGGAAACTGACGCCCCAGACTGGATGGGGCCCCAGACCCTCAGCCGAGGGCCAGAATCACTGCAGCAGTGCTGACATCCCGGGAGAAGGTGATATTGCTGATAATAAACTAAAACTTCCCGCTAAAAATGTATAGGCCAAAGGCGCGGGGCCTTTAATCCCCTTTGTTCCACTCTTGTATTCCAAGTGTCTAGAACAACACATGCAGCAGTGAACACAGCACATAGAAGATTTTCAACAAATACTTGTTAGATACCACATATTGAGCATTGTACTGTGCATTACTGCTTCGAATTCTCACAGTCAGATTCATGCTCTTCCTAGGCCCGCTTCCCAAACGGGGGGGAAAAGTCCTTGCACCAGCCCCGCCTCCTCCTACTCAACTTCTGACTAGTCCCATGCCAAAGACCCACCTCTCGTCTGCAAAAGACTCTGAACTTTCTCCTGCCCAATGCCCAGGCCCCTCAGACCCTTCCACATCGCAGAAGACTCTGGCACCCCAATACCCCACACACCCCACACACCCCCACCCCCTCTACCCCCCGCCCCCCGCACACACACACACACTACCCCCCCACACCCCGTCCAAATAGCACAGGTTTTTTTAGGCCCTCCCCTTACTGGCTTCTGGCCCCTCGGTCTCTGCCAGTACTCTACCACGAAAAGGACTTCTTTTTGGTATGGCCTTTCCCCAACTCCCTTAACCCCAGGCAGTGGACAGCCCCCAGATCAGGCGGCTCTGAGCCCTGGCCCCGCCCCCGATGTTGGCTCTATCTCAGTCCCTGCCCCCATATAGGGTACCTCCAGCCCAGGCCCCGCCCCCACGCTGCCGCTCTCAGCCACGCCCCTTTTCTGGCCCCGCCCAGACACCGGTACCCGCCCCCCCACCTCACTCCCCCAGCACCACTCCCAGCCTGGTCCATCCCCCGCCCCGCGCACAGCAGAAGGCCTCCTGGAACTTCTTGGACAGCTTCTCGATGACGCTGTAGCTCTCCACGTAGTCGACGTGCTCGTCCTGCGGCTCGCTGGCGATCTGCTGCAGCGTGGCCTTGTCCACGCGGCCTACGCCGATGGCGAACAGCTCGATGCCACTGGCCCGGGCCCGCGCAGACACGTCCCGCACGCTGTCCTGGGGCCTTCCGTCCGTCACCACGATGACCACCTGCGATACACACGCGGGGCGTGTGTGAGGACCCGGCCTCCCTCCCCGCGCTGGGTGGGCCGCTTGGCCCTCCAGTAAACCCTCAGCATGGTTGGCATAAGAGGAGGTTGACCCAGAAGGGCGGAGCGGCTAGCCCAGGTCACACAGCTAGTCGGCAGCGGGGGATCTGGCCCGTCACCAACACCAGGGTTTGGGCCTAGGGAAAAGAACCTGGATAGCGGAGGAGGCAACAGGTTTTCTCTGACTGAGAGACGTGGCTGAGCTGTTCTCTCATCTGACTATGGCCTCTGGGTGTCTCCTCCCTCGGGCATGACCGCCTGAGTGCAGAGCCTTGTCTCCCCTGTCAAACGAGGGCCCCTGACAGCCGGGCCAAACCTGTGCTCAACACCGTACAGTTCTACCCTTTGGCCACCAGAGGGAGGCAGAGGCTACGGAATGGCAGTTTTTCCTCCGGTCTGGACATTTTCTCCCGTATGCCTTGGGAAGGAGGCTGTTCCCACATTGATGCCCGAGGAATGAACGAAGATGCTGCCTTTTCTCCCTCCATTCCCCAAGATACTACCTGCCCTTTCCTAAGAGGAAAACACTCTTCCCCTCCCACAAGGCTCCTGTGTGCTGTACCCCAGAAAGGGCAACAGAAGGGGACCCTGGTGCTGAGCCTGGCCCTCATCACCCCCTGCCTGAGCCTGCCCTGAAGTTGGGTCCTCACAGCTCTGCTGGAGTCTGAGACTCGGCATCCAGCCCCCTTAGCTGCTTTTCTCCTTCTGACCTGGGTCTGCTTCTGATTCCTGATTCCCCTCCCCTGGCCCAGATGCCCAACCCCTTGGGTTAGGCCTGGGTTAGAAATGCAGCTCCATGAGTCACAGCTCACCTTCCTGAGCCCCTGTTCTTTCATCTGGATAAAGGGGGTGTGGTGAGGCCCCCATGAGACGATTCATGGTAAGAAGCCCAGAAGGGGCAGCGTTATTTTTAATATCATTACTCTGGGGCCCCTGGGGAGCAGCCTTGCACAATCTCTTCCCCTCCAGAGGCCTAGGCTCCTGGCACTGAAAACCTAGCTCTTCACTGTCACCTGCTGCCCCATTCCCGTGAGTCCCCACCTTGCTGATGTCCGGCGAGCTGGGGCGACCGCCCTCAGCATCGCTTAAGGCCTTGGTGATGGCGAACTGGATGGCCAGGCCCGTCATGGTGCCCGTGGACAGCGGCTGGATGCGGCGCACGGCCTGCAGCAGCGTGGCCTTGGAACCGTGGGCCCGCAGCGGGAACTCCTGCTTCACGGAGCTGGCGTAGTTGACCACGCCCACGCGGGTGGCATTGGGCCCCACGTCCAGTGACTCGATGACCTGGGACAGGAACACCTTCACCTTCTCAAACTCCACTGGCCGCACGCTGCGTGAGCTGTCGACGACGAACACCAGGTCTATGGGCCGGGTCCGGCAGAGGTGCCCTGGGAGGCGGCAGAGGTCAGGAGGGTGGACCAGAGACACTCAAGACAAAGGGGCGGAGCACCAGCAGCTACTTAGGTCTGGACCTGAGGCCTCAGGCAGAGTAGACCAGACATGAACCAGGCTGGCTGGGTCCTGTCATCAGCGTGGGGACACTGGAGCAAGCAGCTTGCCAGAGGTCGCTCAGCCCATGGGAAAGACAGAGGCTCGAACGGCGCCCTCACCTCTCTGAGCCTCAGTTTCCTTTCTGTACAATGAGCAGGTGGTCCCTTCCTTACAGGATCCTTTGAGGACAAGCAAAAGGGCACGTGGGGTGCCAGCACAGGGCTGGGCATGCAGGGTGTTCGGGGGGCAGCAAAGGAGAAGACAGCCTTCATGTCTCAGGTTTGAGCCCAGAGTGGCTACCGCAAACAAGGGGGCAGCTCTTTTCCCTGGCTGGGCAGGAGGGCCCTGAGGGTGGGCCCTCGGGTGGGCACAGCCTTGAAGGCCAACGCAGCACCTGTCAACATGGCCTCTTTCATCTGCGCATTAAAGCAAATCAGCAAAGTGGACCCAGTTTGCGTCGATCTGCCAGCTGGTGTCCAAGAGCAGGAAAAAAGGCAGGAGTTCCTAGTGGCCACCTTGGCAGCCTGACCAAGTGGGCCCCCCAAGACACACCCCCAAGGAGCGATGTCTTCCCAGACAGCCTGGGAGGCAGCACCATGTGCTGGGTGGTACACAGAGCTCGAGTGAGGTAGACAGGGGTCCGAAGCCCAGCTCAGCCACTCTGTGGCCCTGGGCAGATCATTGCACCTTTGAAGCTTCACTTTTCTCATCTATCTGGAGGGAAGAATAGGCCCAATGCCTGATGTTGTCACTGGCCTGGACCTGCAGCCTGGTGGGACTTAGTACAAAGTCCAGCCCCCTCCGTCCCACACTGAGTCTGAGCCGCTCCCTAACAGGGATGCAGGAAGAAGAATCAGGAAAGGCAAGGCGTGTGGGACTGTCCCAGCCCCCAGCCACAGTGCCTTAGGCCCGGACATCAGAGGTCCTCAAGGGACCTCAGAAATCACCTTGCAGCTGGCTCCCTAGTCTCCACTAGCTGAGGCTACACATGGGTAAACTGAGGCCCAGAGAGGGAGAGGGAACTGGCAGTGGGTCAGGAGCCCAGAGGCTCTGAGGCTTTCTCGCTCTGTGGTCTTCGGCGGGTCCTCTCCTCTCTGGCCTCTTTCTCCCCATCTGTACAGGAGGAGTTGGGCATTCTAGGATTCTGTGGCCAAGGCTGAAACTCAGAGGGGTACAGCTCATGGGGAGGCCAATCGGGAATCTGCTGGAAGGGCTGGTGGAAGGGGGAATGTCGTCTTGGCCACCCCCACGTCTGCACTCACTGGAGAGCCGTGAGCTCAGCCCTGGGCCTGCTGCAGTCCCAGATGTCAGCAGGCTCTCTGGGTAGCGTCTGCCCTCGGTGACCCAGAAGACCGAGGGCCCTGCAGTTTGCGTGGTCCCTGAGGACAGCGTGGGAGATGCAAAGCCCAGAGAGAGGCTCAGAGAACCCCATTCACGTCCCTGGAAAGAACAGACAGGGTCACCCTGCCCTAGCCCTCGTGACCGGCACCATCTCTGTCTGCTCCTGGGTCAGCCTGCAGGCCACCCCTGCCTCCCTGCCCCTCTCCCCATCCTGGATCCCACTTAGCCTCTGTCTGTCTCGGTGCCCAGTGTCCCCCACCTCACATGGGCCCCCTCACCTGTGGACAGGGACGCAAGGCCAGGTATGCGTGGGACCTGGAGGAGCAGCAGGCCGCAGAGCACGAGGCAGGGGCCACAGAGAACCCTCATGGTTCTGGCAGCGCAGGCACAGTGGTGGGGACCAGTGGGGTCCAGGTCTTATCAAGCTCACTGCCTGCCCAGACGGCCCCCCACTGACGTGGGGCGGCCCCCTTGGGAGGGGCGGGGCCGGGCTGAATGGAGGTGTGTGTGCCAGGGAGGGAGGGAGCCGCCCGGCCTGGGCTCCGGAGGCCCCTCTGACCACAAGGGCTCCTTTGCCTGCAGGAGCTGCAGCTGGAATCCAGGAAATCTCGGGTGGGTGGAGGGTGGCTCCTCCAGGGCCCGGAGCCTGCGCTGGCCCGAAGTTGCCACTCCAAGCCCAGGGAGACCTGAGTCCAGCAGCCTCGCTCCCCAGCACTGCCCGCACCCTCATCCTGCAGCCACACTTTTCTCGCCCCTACCGTTCCCACCCCAGTCTCCCCGTCTCCAGCCTTGGCCGTCCGCTGCCTCTCCACACACGTCCTGCTCTCCAGCCGCGCCTGGATCCTGAGCTCTCCTCAAGCCTTTGTATACGCAGGACCATCTACCCATAATGCCCTCTCCTCCCGATCACTCTCTGCCTAACCATCTTGCGAGGTCATATCGGGGCAAACATGTACCCGAGCCCCTAGTATGTGAGGGGCAGTAGCGAAGATGGTTGAAAGCTCAGACTTAGGAGCCAGGTGACCTGGGTTGGCTTTGGCTTTTCCACACTGCCTGTGTGACTGTAGGCAGGTTATTTCACCTCTCTGTGCCTCAGATTCCTCATCTGGAAACTGGGTTCATATAAATCTGCTCTTCCAATCAACGCTGGGAGGGGTTCATTGGAAGAGCAGACTCATACGAACCATCTCACTGAATTCCCTTGACAGCCCTGTGGGGCAACCGATATTATTACTCCCACTTCCCAGGTAAGGAACTGAAAAACAGTTTTGAAGTAACTTGTCGAAAGTGCAGCTCCGTGTCAGTGCCAGGAAAGGGCCCCAAACCGGTATTCTCAGCCACCCTGCTTGCACAGGTAAAGCTTAGTGGAGGGGCCTTCTCCATGCCCACCTCTCCCCTAGCTCCCCTGGGGTTAGGAGCCCCTCCCTGTGCTTCTGTGCCTTGACCATTTCATCCATGAGTGGGTAAGTGTCTGATTGATTCATCTCTGCATCTGGGACCAGCCCGGGGTCTGCACAGAGGAGGCAAAAATAAGGCTTGTAAGTAAAGGAGTATAACCAGGAAGGGTCCCCACCATTGCATCTGGGTCCAGTAGTTGATGGGATAGAGCAGAGAGAGCATGGGCTTGGCCATCTCAGAGAACCACGTTCAAATTCACTTCTGCTGCTCACCAGCTGGGTGACCTGGAGCTGGTGACTTAGCCTCTCCGAGCCTCAGCTTGTTGCCATACAAGATGATAAGGGGATGGTAGCTCTTGGCTTGCCTGCCTCACTGGAACCATGTGAGGAGTCGATGAGAGGACGAAGTGGAGATTGGGGACTGAAGGATTATCATCTTTTGGGGGGTATAATCGCTAATACTTAAGACCCGAGACTTCACTCTGTATAAATTATACCTCAATAAAGGGAAGTGTACAGATGCTTTTTAAAAAGTGATTGCCGGGCACAGCTGACCCAACAAATATTGTCACAATCTTCAGCGGTGATAATGATAACAATCCCTTCCACGCGTGACATGGCACAGTCACTCGCTCTATCACTCTGTCTCCTTTGTTCCCCCCACAAACTGGTGAGGTCAGCAGATCCAACTATATTAGCCCATCTGTCAGATGAGGAAACTGAGGCCCAGAGGGGTTCGTGACTTGCCTGAAGCCACCCAGCCTGTTTAGGGGCAGAGCCAAGCTTAGAAATCAGGTCTCATTCCCCTTTGCCCCTATTTAGAGAGCAAGGAAGTTAAAAGCATTTCCCTCTGACTTTTCCCATTTTCGTTTCATTTTTTCACAGTTCACAGCCCTCCCCAGTTCCAAACACCAGTGGAAATGGATTTCTTTTCTTCTCTGCACCTTGAAAGTCTAATTCTCTTCTCCAGAGATGCCGCAGGGTGTGGTCACTGTGGCCCTTATCACTTCCCCAAATTGTGTTATGAATGTGGTATCTGGCCCCCACCCCCACCCTTGCGCCAGAGGATGTCAGCTCCCTCCCAGCAGGGGGCTTGTCTGTCTCATCACCAGTAAACCCCCCAGACCCAGCTTGGTGCCTATCACAGGGTATCTGGTGAGCAAATGGAGAAATGAATTAAGAGAAGGAAGTAATGACGAACTGGGTCCATTTCCATGTTAACCATCAAAGGTCAGGCTGGGGTAGGTGATGGTGACCAATGGCTAGAGAGGCACGGTGCCCGCCCCCCACTCCCCTGCTGAAGGTGGACCAGCAGAACGTGAGCTGGAGTCTCCTAGCCCACCACCCCTCTCCCCAGTGGACAGAGCTGTGTCCGGAGCTCAGGGTACAAAGCCCTCTTGGCCGGGGCAGCAGCTGGGCCCATGAAACAGCTCTTTCAGCTCTGTCTCTGAATGGCAGGTCTATGGGCTCCTCAGAGGAACAGAAGCGCCTTTTCTGTGTCACTTCGCTCATTAACAGAGCCCCAGAAACATGCTACAGGTAAGTTTTCAGGAACAGAGATGGGTTCCCCCCAAAGGGGCAGCTTTAACATTCCATAGTGAGAATGAGGGCTTGGTGGGGAGGAGACCTGGAAGTTGAGTATATACATTGAGGAAAGAAAATAAATATTTGTGTTTTTAAAATGTGAAACATTTTACCCCAAGAATCAAAATCGGGAACAGTGTGTCCGGTATTAGCCAAGGAGAAAAACCGCGTTGAGGGGCTTTCATCAAGGCTGCCCCCGAGACAGACAGGCAGCCGTGAAGGGCTCCCCCTGTTCCCTCTCCTTGTTTTCACACACCTCGGGTTTCCAGAAACTTAAAGACTTTAGTGTTTTATCCAAGAGAGAGCGTTTGTGATCCATCGAGAGGCCCCTGGGCGGAGTGTGGGTCAGGCGAAAGCACACAGGACTCCGCCTCCTGTGCACCAAGCTCAGTTCTTTTCCTGAAGAGCAAACCTGGGTATCTCTCCATGCAGCGCAGTCCAGGGCTGCCTGTACCCTTAGTACTTCCAAACCGTCATCACCGTTTGCTGGATCCACATATACCGCTACTATTTTTTTAATTAACCTTTCTCACATTAAACGAACTCACTTTTGGACAAAAATTTCTCCTCTTTCTTATTTGAAACAACAGCCATGAAATCACTGGTTTGATGTACCGATTACATACTTATTCCAATATGCCTTCAAATAAATTCCAAACTAATTAAACTTAACTTTTTCTTCCACATATCACCAAAATTATCTTGCTTTCTGTCAGCGGTGCTCATGACAGACATTGAGGAATCCTATGAAGTGAAAAAGTTTTGGAATCGGACAGAGCTGGGTTTGAGCCCCTGTTCTGTCACCTGCCAGCTGTGTTGACATCAGGTGAATTCCCTCACTTTTCCGCTCTTCAGTTCTATGTCTATGAAGTTGGGATCTCAATGCCGGTGTCAGAGGATGGTGGAGAAAGAAAGGTATTGAGTGCCGCATCCCTGCTTGCTGCTTTCACAATGCCTTCCTGTATTAATCAGCATAGACTAGGCCAAGTTACAGCAACAAGCAGACCCTCGGATCACAATGGCTCGACAGGAGGGTCTGTTTCTCTCTCGTGCCACAGCCCAGCGCTAGACGGGCCCTCCCCAAAGCTGCCTCTGTCTTGGTAGCCCATCATTTCCACATCCTTTGTCTCCAGACACACGGACAAGAGAGAGAAAAGGAGCTCACATCACCTGACTCCACCTGGGGATGGAATGACTCTGGGGTGGGAGGTGGGTGTTTAGTGAGCAGGACGTGCTCTATCACGCTTCCCAAGGAAAAACAGCTTCTGTTGGCCTTACATCACCTCTAGATGAAAATTCAAATTTAGCTGGGCATTTAAGGTCCTTCAAAATCTGTTTCTTGACACCTTTTCCAGGCCGTTGCCAGTCTCTCTCCCTCCCCCCACAATCTCCCTCTCTTCTCTGCCACAGAATGAGTCACTCCCTCCTCAGCCTTCTCTCACTGCACATTTTTATTGGCTTTTATCCCTTCTCCGCCTCATTTCCCCTCTCACTGTACTTCCTGGGACCACCTCCCAAATAAACAACCTGTACCCAAGTCCGTGTCTCAGGATCTGCTTTGGGGGGAACTTAAGCTAAGCGAAGGTAAAGCTTTGGGGTCCAAGATGAGGATGCCTTTGGGGCCGTCCTGGGGGTCGGGAAGAACAGGACCCCAACAGGTGGGGAAGGGGAGGGCCAGGAAGGGAGATGCCCCTACAGGACCCCAAGGGCAGCTAGGATCTGCAGGGCACTAAACAGAATCCTCACTCAAATGCATCTGCAAGCCACTCTCTGTTTTATACTTCCTTCAGTTACCCCCAAACTGTCGATAGTTTGGTTAAGGTGGTTCCAAAGAAAATGCAGATTCCCAGGATCCTACCCAGACCCAGTGAATCTGTATTTCTAAGCTCTCCAGGTGGTTCTGATGTAACTAAACCACCGATCTCACCCATCCTCCCATATGAAACATAAAGTCTCTCCCTGGAAAGCTGTTGTCCAGCCTGTGGTGTTCGGCCTCTTGGACAGGGAGCTTGTTGCTCCCCAAAGTATTTTCCATCCAGCTCTGAGAGCGAGCCAGACTCCCGGTATACCATGTTCATGGCCTGAAGATCATGGCCACACCCCCACTAAGTTGATTCTTCCCTAATGAAAACGTCCTCACATCCTACAACCATCCTTTACAACACATGGATTTCAGCCCATTACCAGTGTGGTGCCAGCTCCCAGTGGCGTTTCAATATGTCTCTCCACCTCCTAAAAATGTGAGCTCTGAATTTAATATAATGCTCTGGCTCGCAGAACAGAATATATTTTCTCTCCCAATTTCTAAGGTACCTAACTTCCCTTTGTGTTGCCTGAAATCCCCGCTGTTGTCTCCTCAGCCTCAAAACAGAGCCTCTGGAGACCCGAGAAGACCACTTGAGGTCGTGTAAACAATGGTTGGCTTACCTGTTTCATCTTTCAAAACTCTGGATCTACACTGACCAAGACTTCGGACATGCAGGATTGTCGGTGCTGCCGTCACTCAGACGTTGAAGGACGAAAAATAAAACTTCCTCCAAATCGGGAAGGGGTGCTACATTCTTTTTCCATTGCTATGTAACAAATTACCACAAGCTTAGCAGCTTAAACACAGCACAGATATAGCTCCTCATGGTTCCTGAAGGTCAGAAGTCTGGGCTCTCTGCTCAGTGCCTCGCAAGGCTGAAATCCAGCTGTAATCAAGGCTGGGCCTTGTTCTTTTCTGCAGCTGAGGATCCTCTTTCAAGCTCACACGGTGGTTGGAAGAATTCATTTCCTTGCGGTTGTCAGACTGAACTCCCTCCCCACCTCTGCTTGCAGGCTTTTACCCAGGGGCCACTCAGCAACCAGGGGTCACCCGACAGTCCTTGTCATGTGCTCTCCCCCAAGGCCTCTCACGCATCACATCTCTCCCATGCCAAACCTCCTTTTTCTGAAGAGCCCAGTCCCTTTTAAGGGATCAACTGATCAGGTTAGTTTCACCCAGAATAATCTCCCTTTCTCAAAGTCAACTTACCAGCTAACATAACCCAGTCCCAGGAGTGACTGTCCATCAGAGTCCCAGGCTCTGTCCACACTCGAGGGGAGAGAACTAGACAAGGTCATAGGTCATTGGAGGCTTCTTAGAATTCTGCCCACCCGGTGGTATATATGGGCACAGAACAAGGGGAGGGAGGGAGGAGGACAGGGAATTGACAAGGAAATACAACATTTTTATAATACAAGTGAACCTACAAGACAGAAACAGACTCACAATCATAGAAAACAAATTTATGACTACCAAAGGGGAAAGGGAGGGGGTGGGGGGAGGGATTAGGAGTACGTGATTAAAAGATACACACGACTGTATATAAAATAGATAAACAACAAGGATTTACCGTATAACACAGGGAATAATATTAACACAATATTGTAAATCAACTCTACTTCAAAAAAAAAAACTGATTCAAAAAGGGAAGGAAGTAAATACACATTTTTTCAAAGAAGACATCCAAATGGCCAACAGATACATGAGAAGATACTCAACATCACTATCAGAGAAATGCAAATCAAACCACAAGACATCTCCTCACACTTGTCAAAATGGCCATCATTACAAAGACAAGGTAAAACAAGCATCGGTGAGAATGTGGAAGAAAGGGAATCCTTGTTCCCTGTTTGCCTGTTGGGGGAAACGTAAATCATTCCAGCCGCTACGTAAAACAGGATGACGGTTCCTCAAAAAATTAAAAATCGATTTGGAACTTTATGCTACAGAACTTTATGCTTCTAGACATATATCTAGAAAGATAAAAACTGGATCTCAAAAAGAAAGAGATACAGCATTTTTCAGTTCAGGAAAAGTTGCTTCAGGGTCAGTATGGGGAGGACGAGGCGCTGATTACACCAAAACTACGCCTGGTGGTTACTGAGTCTGCAGGTCCTTCCCCCTGCGGTGCCTTCAGCGATGGAGGGAGCTGGGGTAGCACCCTGTGGAGTCTGACCACCTGAGAGCAAAGGTCTGGCCACTGTTCTCACTCGCACAGTGACCATGGGCGGGCAACCGAGGGATGTTACAGTGTCAAGGTTGTTCCACCCACAGCCTCCATAAGGACGCCCAAAGCCAGGAACATCTAGATCTTTCCTTCCCACACTCCCCCTACGACAACTGCCGTCACTTCTCAGGGCAGAGGAGCTGGGAAGGTGCACGGTGGGTGATGTCCCTGGCAGGTTCCTGTTCCTTCCACTGTCCTACCTGAAGCCCCTTAGAACACCTTGGCTTTTCCCCAAACCCTCTTGACAGGAACTCAGCTCCACCTACGTGTAAAATTTCAGCAGCTTGGCCCTGGCAAGGTCAAGGCTGAAAGAATTGTGGTGTTGTAAGGTGTGAGTTATCAGAGGGGAGACTCCCAGGCTGGAGTCACCCTCTGACCTGTGTTCGCGTCTCCAGGCCTTTGCCAAGGTTGCCTCCCTGCCTGGACTGTCCCCCCAGCACGTGGAGCAGAGGAAGCTGCAAGGTCAGTGTCCTGCTTAACCACCTGGGCCGGGGAGACGGCAGCAAAACTGTTGACCAGATGGACTCTGTTTCAGGCTGCGGCTCCCTTGTGCTGGCCGCTCCCTGCCAAGCCCACTGCCTATTGAAACGCCCTTGTGGCTAATGAGGCCGGCTTCCTCCGGGAGTCCCAGGGGAGAGGCTGGAACGTAAGCGCCAGCTCCCAGAGAGCCCATCCAGGTGGGAGGGGGGAGGGGCCTGTGGCCGCAGAGACCCACAGGAGCAGCTTCTCACACCCAGAGTAGGTGTTCTCACACCCCCCGGGGCCCAGCTTCCTTTAACCTGGGACTTAAAACTTGAGTCTTTAAGACTTAAGGCTTGGGGCTTCCCTGGTGGCGCAGTGGTTGCGCGTCCGCCTGCCGATGCAGGAGAACCGGGTTCGCGCCCCGGTCTGGGAGGATCCCGCGTGCCGCGGAGCGGCTGGGCCCGTGAGCCATGGCCGCTGAGCCTGTGCGTCCGGAGC
>NC_041216.1:11433227-11439918 GCF_002837175.3 Physeter macrocephalus | reverse complement strand
TCCCACATGCCACGGAGCAACTGGGCCCGTGAGCCACAATTAGTGAGCCTGTGCTCCACAACAAGAGGCCGCGATAGTGAGAAGCCCGCGCACCGCGATGAAGAGTGGCCCCCGCTTGCCACAACTAGAGAAAGCCCTCGCACAGAAATGAAGACCCAACACAGCCATAAATAAATAAATAAACTTAAAAAAAAAAAAAAGACTTAAGGCTATTTCATTGCAAATTGGAGATTTCATTGCCTGATTGGACATGAATCCGTGGTCTCCCCAAAGTCAGCAGAGACCTCACAAAATGGAGAACTTGCCCATAAACCCAGGGCAAGGCTTCTTCATCCGCCATGTGGGTATACTCTCCTCCCCACTGCCCGCGGGCTGTTGCGGTGTAGCTGCGCTGTCCTTCAGATTTATGGCCCCTTCAGGCCACAACCTCTGTGTATGTGAACCACTCTCTCTCATGGGCCGTCAGACCTCACACATGCTGTCTTGGTCTCAGTCCCTACAAACAGTCAGGCGGGCTGGAAGCCAGAGGCTGGACAGGGCAAGGAGACGTGTGCTTTCATGTGAGGGCATGCCCTGGGAGGCCATGGGCCAGTATCACATCCTGCTGGTGGGTTAACACCTCCGTGAACCCAACCACTTGGTGACACCCCATCCGCATGACATCCCACCCACATGTCCACAGATGGCACTCACATCTCAACCTCCCTCCTTCCTCACTCTCCTGACTCCAGACCCATAGACACAGCTGCCTCCATCATGTGGTCCCCAGGGTAGCTCAAATGCAAGCTTAGTGCATCTTCTTTTGTCCCCCGTCCTATATCCTCAGCTCAGAGCTGGGCACCACCATCCCAAAGACTCTCCAAACCTGGGCACCAGTCTTGCGAACTTCCTCTTCCTCACTTCTGCCCTGCAGGTCCTGCTTCCCAAGTGCCTCGTGAATCGACCCAGCCCCACGGCCACTGCCTGAGTGTGTGCCCCCAACATACCTCACCTGGACCACTTCCCCATCACCTTCTGTCCGGGTCCTGCACCCACAACGGATGCCTCCTGTACCACAAGCAGCGTAGGGCTCTAGAGCCAGGCCTGTCCTCGGTGCCGGGACGTTCAATGATGATTATGCCTCAGTCCCCATCTTCAAGGGAAGGACCAGAGGGAGAAGCTCGGGCTCCATCAGGCCTGTCGGAGTCAAAGCCCAGCTCTGCCCCTTAACCTATGGTGACTCTGGGCAAGTGGCTTGCCTGCCCTGAGCCCCAGGAAGCATCCTTGCACGGCACCTGCGCATGGGGCAGGTGGGAGAGTCACAGAGATGACACACTGAAAAGCCCACTCAGTGACCGTTCCTGCTACCATCACAGCCCTGAGAAACTGGGGTGCGCCCTCCCGCTCAGCCACAAGGGCTTGATTTTGTCGACTCTCCTTCCCTCCAAGAGACAGCCCGTCCGGGCAGTGCTCACCTGCCTGGCTTGCACGAAGTCCCTCTTTCCTGGGGCCAGCTCCTTTCCAGGCGTCTGGTTCAAACAGGCCCTCTCAGTGGGTCCAACCAGCCCCGTCAAAGGACCCCTGCATGAGCCTCAAATGGGGCATTGATAGGGCCGTGGTGAGGGCCGCCCAGCGATGGTGGGTTGCCTTGGCTTGGCCCGGGCCACATGACTTCCCCAAACACAGTTATTTCCTGTTCCTCGGGCCAGCCCCCTCCCAGCCGCCTGGCCACAGGGTACAATTCCACTGTACACCTCAGCCCATTCTTTGGCTTCGGGCCAGGGTTGGGGTGGGAATGAGGATGGGGGTATCACCTCAGCTGGTCCTCAGGACACACGGCCATGGCCCCTTGGCATCTTCTTGATGAGGATGCAAGGCTCCCCTCCTCCTGTGACCTCTGCCCCCAATCCCCATTTGATGGGAGCTTCTGAGGGGCCTCTTCATATGGATCTTCACAAGAAGCAAGAATTCACACAGACTGTGGCCCCAGCCCTTTTAGCCTCTACTTAAATTAGAATGAAAAGGCACTTAGTCTAACCCCTGACTGCTGTGTGGCCTCAGGAAAGTCACTTGATGTCTCTGGGCCTCAATTACCTCATGTGGGAAAGGGAGGTCGCTGTCCATCTCTATTAGAGCCTCACTTTATCAGTTGTTTGGGGATCTGATAAAGAGCAGATAAAACCCATGAAGAAATCTGCTATCCCCAAGAAAAGCTGACAACTCCAGAAGGTTGACAATTCCTCTCAAATCCCCTTCTCTCCTCCACAGGAGGACTTCACCAGCCTTCTTATGGGTCCCTGACTTTGGTCTCTTCCTTTCTAAAACCCAAGCCCAATCTTGTAACTCCCCTGCCCCAAAACGCTCAAAGACTCCCTCTGTCCCAGGATGAGCCCACGCTCCTGGGCCCAGCATTCAAGGCTCTGTTAGGTCTCATTTGGTACTGGGGATGGAGCCCAACTCAGACTGCCTCGTGTTCTCTGCCAGCTTCACTCTCAGGCAGATCAGCCCGGGAGGAAGAAGGCAAGAGGTGGAGAAAAAGATGACTGAAGAATTTGATTCCTGGGTCCAACCACACCTGACCAGATTCCCTGGATTTTTCATTCACGTGAGCCAAGAAGCATCACGACCACCCTTTTGTTGCTGTCGTCATTGTTCTCAATAAACTTGGTTCACTAAGGTTCCTGTTACTTGCAAGCATCTCCTTCCTGTAAATGCCCTTCTTGGCTGAAGTTAGCCAGGGTGGGCTTGCAGCCAAAGAGCCCTGATGTACACAAAAGCTCTTCGTGATCCAGGCCCCGAGACCCTGGCAGCTCCTCTCCCTCCCCTCCCCACTTGCAGCCACACTAGGCTACCTCTCCAGCTCCTCTCCCCACCTCCACAAGGCCTTCCACACCCTGCCACTTCAGCCCAAAACATCCTCCCCCAGTTTGCTCACTGCTGCCCCATTCATCCTTCAAACTCAGCTCGGTGAAACCTCCTCCAAGAAGCCTCCTCTGGCTGTCCTAGGTCCCTCAGACTTTCCCCATGACAGGGTAATAATCATTACAGGCTATCATAATCATTTACATATCTGTCTTCCCCTTCCCCAGACGGAGGTAACTGGAGGCTAGTCTGACCTATTGTGGTCACCCCAGTGCCCCGTGTAGGACCTGGCTCCAGGTGGGTGCTGTCCTGGCGAGTGGAGTCCATGCCTTATCAGGGAGACATCAGGGTGCTTAGAGGGTCCATGATCTGTGATCAGAAACAGTGCCAGGTCATGACACTCCCTGGAGGGAGATGGCCCCTGAGAGTTTCTGGACTGAATGAACTGGTGTGTGTGTGTGTGTGTGTGTGTGTGTGTGTGTGTGTGTGTTGGGGTGATGGAGGTTGTGTTCCCAGCCCTGGCCATACACCATATTTTAGGAACCACATCAGCCAGAAAGAAGCGTGTTGCTGCTTTATTGAAACTTCTTCCCCGTCACACAAAGCAGTGACACAGGGGTGTGGTGGGGAGCCCCTTGCACAGCCCTCTCCCTCTGCACCCCCCTTGCAGACCCCAGAGAACCCACCTCTGGGGCCTTATCTCCGCCTTTGGGTCAGTGACCTCGGGAATCCCAGCCCCCAGGGAAGCAGGCAAAAGAGGGGGTGCAGGGACCAAAACCTTCCCTATGGCCCCACCAACACGAACCCCCCGGCGGGGACTGTGCCCACAAAGGGTTTGCCTGTTTTGACTGAACTAACCTGTGGATTTAGTCCAACAAATGGGTTTGCCTGATTTCAGCGCTGAATTTCTGCTTGACCACAAGCGTCAGGCAGAACTGGGTGGCCTACAGCCTATCTGGCAACGGATGGGCTGTGGGACAGGCTGACAGCTCATTACTAGAGACGACCGCGGATGAGGAGACCCGTTTCCCAGAACCCACTGCTATGTGACCGCAGTGGCTGCGTGTGACTGGTTGTTGAGGGTGACAACTCTTTAGCAAAACTATTGTGCGTTTGTAGAGCCTGATGATTGAAACAACAGTTATTTCCTGGTACTAGCCCTTGAGTGACAGTTTGGCAACCATCTGACTGAATTTTCGCTTGAATTAACAATTATTCAGGACTCACAAGTACTGAACTGACCGCAGGGGGCAGCCGGTTATTGGACTAGATTGAATTGAATGGTTTGGGGGGCTAATTTGATTTTTTTTATTATGGGATTTTATCACTATTCTAAATTAACTGAGGGTTGGCTGACTTAATAATTGTTTAAGGAACTATTGGAAGAAAATGGATGTATGTATTTGGTGGGGAAGACTAACTGATGATTACTTGACTAAATTGCTCTGTGAATTGACAACTATTTACAAACTGACACAATGGACTCTTTTGTTTGACCACATTGTTTTCACTGAAATGACAAGTGTGCTTTTGATTTGTCAGCCACTTGGTAAAACTGGTCAAGTTGAGAGTTATTTAAACAAACTCACTGACTTTAGAAAGACCAATCGTTTAAGCCAATGTCAGAGCTGATCAAAAGAAGCTGAGTGCTGTTGGACTGAATTTTTGAGACCCAATCATTCAGCCTAAAGGGGTTGACCCAATTGTGAGCAACTCCCAGGCCCCGCAGGAAAAGCAGGCCAGCGAGCGGGACACAAGCGGATTGTCCTGAAGTCAGCCAGGTGGTTCACCCAGGCCACAGGGGCCACCTAAGCAAAGAAGCGGATTGCGAGGTAGCTCCGCCCCTCCCAGCACCTGGGCTGGGGCCTGGTGAATGTCACACCTCTGAGTATGGGGGTGGTGCTGGGCCCCCATCCAGAATCTTGTATGGCAGAGACACGGCTTCCTCATAGGATGGCAGGACCACCTGGGAGAAACAGAGAGATGAGGGCTGAGAATGGACCAGATGGGACCACTACCCCAACCTGGGGTTAAGGGGCTCCAACCCCCATCCCTGGCAAAATGATGTTGATGATAATGATGACTAGCATGCCTTGGGTACTTACTATGTGCTAGGCATGGCATGCACAAGACAGGTACGGTTTCTGTTCCTGTAATGGACAGACTCGCCTCTGCCTGTTCTGCATCAAGCCCCCTTGTTTTGATAACAACACACTGTTTTCCCTGGGAAAACATTCTCAGTCCATGTGCTTTCAGAAGAATTGATCCGGGGGAGTGGACATGAGACCTCATGTCTCATGGGGTGGTCACCCAGAGTAGAATCTCATCCCCCTGGCAATCGTCACTGGTTTGGCGATAGGCTTGTAACCCAAGCTGGACCAATCTTGGTCCAGACATTGGGCTCAATCTTGGTCTGGACCAGACATGCTTCTGGGATGTCTTTCTTACTGCTGGGGGTGCTGAGAGGGTGGGATGACAGCCTAGGGATTTCGGCAACTATTTTGCTACCATGAGGAAAGGGCTGCCTTTCATCCTGAAAATAAGATCATGTCTGGACATCAGGCCTCAGCCATGCCTGAGCCAGACCTACATTGGACTTTCAAGTTCTATAAGCTAATAAATTCATTTTGTTTTTTTTACATAAGTGAGGTAGAGTTGGGTTTCTGACACTTGCAACCCAAAAAATTCTTGACTAATACAATCCCCATTTTACAGTTGAGGAAAGTGAGCCTCCAGTAATTTAAACCAGCTCCACTTTTCCCATCACTTTTCCAATCAGCTGCTCCTAAGTGCACTTAATCCCTCTGCCTGGAAGGCCCCTTCCCCTTTCCCAGCTAACTTGTACCCGCTGACAGTCTAAGACTTGGTCAAGTGTCACCTCCTCCAGGAAGCCTTCCCTGACACCCCAGGTGAAGCCAGGTGCCTCCTCTGTGCTCCCATTGCCCCTGTGCTTCACACCGAGTTGTAATTGGATCTCTGTGTCTAGACTCACTCTGGACTATACTCTCCTCCAGGACAGGGTGGCATCTTAGTTTTCTCTGCATCCGAAGGGTTGTATATGAGTCGAGGAAAGAGTAAGAAGCAGAAAATGTTTAATGCATGAATGAATGAATAGAATCCTAGACAATCAGAGTGGAAAGAGATCTTCTCATTTCTTCTGGTCCAACCTTCATCTTACGAGTGGAGAAACTGAGGCCGAGCAAGGCAGAGAGACCTGCCCTAAATGATGCAGTGAGTGGTAGAGCTAGGACTTGACCCGCCCCCCGCCAGCAAGCTCACCTTCTGCAGCATCTTGGAGCTGCTCCTCTCCTCGGCCGAGTTCATGTACTTCATGAATCTGTAGCATCTCCACACACACTTGAACATGTAAACCTGGAAAAAAGGCCCAGGTCAGGCTGTGCTTTGTGACCTTCCTTCTCACCACCCCAGCAGACCTAGGACAGATGCTGGGCGCTTCCTGGAGATCCCCAGCTTACCCTGAAAGGTCAGACCCCTCTTCTGGTTGGAGGGGGCCTCACCTGCCAGTCTCAGGTGTTCCAGGTGTTTCCCTTTTCACTGCCCCACAGACTCATCACAGAAAGGAGCTTTTTAGAGGCTTCTGCACCACCCTCCAGCCTCCCTGGCAATAATCCTGCAGATCCTCCTTCTCCGCCCCTGAGGACTCGAAGCTTACCACCTCCTGAGGTGGCCCCGCCCATCCTGAGACGGAGCTGACAGTGGGAAAGGTTGTCTTCAAAACTGCTTACGAAGGGGCTTCCCTGGTGGCGCAGTGGTTGCGCGTCCGCCTGCCGATGCAGGGGAACCGGGTTCGCGCCCCGGTCTGGGAGGATCCCACATGCCGCGGAGCGGC
>NC_041216.1:11428879-11433114 GCF_002837175.3 Physeter macrocephalus | reverse complement strand
CGGGAGAGGCCACAGCAGAGGGAGGCCCGCATACCACAAAAAAAAAAAAAAACTGCTTACGATACGTTGTTTTTTAAAAGCAGATTATCCAACAGTGTATGCAGTAGTATCCCATGTTTATAAATGCAGAAAAATTATATGTATGTATATTATATGTATATATGTATATACAGCTATATGTATATAGCTGTCAGATAATGTGAGCAACGGCTTTCTCTTAGCAATTGATGTAAGAATTGGGGAGAAGGGTTCCAGGGTGGGGAGTGAAGTCCCCAGGGACTGTGTTCAAGGAACAATAGCCAATAAGTCTCTCTCTGCCCCCCAAAGGAAGGAGAGCAGGTCTTGGCATCTAGAAGGTCCCTTGTTTTATGGAGCCCCATGATGGGGACTTAAGAGGAGCAGAAATAAATAAAATGAATTATGAAAGAATGAAGTACGAAGGACCAGGGCAAAGCAAGTAGGTGAAGGGTAGCCAGTGAGGCAGGGTTGGGAGTCGGGGTACAGACAGAACTCCCACTGGATGAAGATAAAGCACAGGAGAGGGGTGGGGAGGGATGGAGGTGTGTGGTGGGGTTTGGGCAGTTTCTCTCTAGCAGAGTATGTGACGTAAACCTCCACGTTGGTCCTCCCAAGCCTTCAGGAATGTTCTCACTGTGCATCACTAATGCGCTTGTGCTAGGTCGGTCCTTTGAGGAAAGGTTAAAAGGAGCGAAGTTGTTTCCAGTTTGGCACTGGGTGAGAGCAGAGGCTGCTCAGGGCCTGGGATGTAAGGAGGCAGTGATGTCTGGCTACGCCACCCACGTAAAAAGAGGGGGAGGAAATGCACCCAGATATCAGAGGTGCTGCTCTCCGAGTGGCGGTGGTTGGTGGGCTGATCGTCTACTTTCTGCTCATCTGTAGTTTCTAAATTTCTAGAGTGATCATATGTTACTTTCACAATCAGAAAAGAACACTTTTAAAAGCTCTTCTTTTTCTTGAGTCGACATCAGCCTCCCTGTGGCTTCCGGCCACAGGGCCCCATTGTGGCCTCTAGAATCCCCATGAGAGTACTTTGGGTACTTGGAGGCTGCGATCAGGTCCCCCTTGAGTCATTTCTTTCCCAAGCTGAACTGCCCTGGTTTCCTTGACTCCCGAAGATGGCAGCGTTTTCTTGCCTCTTCACCCTCCTGTTGTGCTGCTATTTTTTTTTAATATAAATTTATTTATTTATTTTTGGCTGCATTGGGTCTTCATTGCTGCACACGGGCTTTTCTCTAGTTACGTCGAGCGAGGCCTACTCTTGGTTGCGGTGCGCGGGCTTCTCATTGTGGTGGCTTCTCCTGTTGCGGAGCACAGGCTCTAGGCACGTGGGCTTCAGTAGCTGTGGCGCGTGGGCTCAATAATTGTGGCTCGTGGGCTCTAGAGCGCGGGCTCAGTAGTTGTGGCACACGGGTTTAGTTGCTCCGCGGCACGTGGGATCTTCCCGGACCCCGTGTCCCCTGCATTCGCAGGAGGATTCTTAACCACCGCGCCACCAGGGAAGTCCTGTTGTGCTGCTATTAATGCACGCCTGTCTGTCACCATGTCTCCAAGAACTGGGACCTGAAACAGGACTCTATCCTCTGGGCCTGACTACCCCTGAGAAGAATAAAACCAATCCGCTCCATCCTTCTCATCACCAAACCTCTAGTAATATGACCTCAGGGCCCATCTACATTTTGGTGCCTGAATCATGTAAAGCTGTTAACATGGGCAAAGCAAGACTTAGGGTGTCCCTTTCACAGGTGAGACCCAAGACCCAGAGAGAAGTGACTTGAAAACCAACCACACAGCTAGTGAGGGGAGAGCTGGGATTCAGACCCAGGTCTTCCTGAATCTAATTCCAGACAAAATAGCTCCTCCTTCCCCTGGATCAGGTCTCTCTGAGTCACACATTAAGTCCCCGACCCCTGAACACAGGTGGGTCTTCGCAGGTCCACTTGCTCTAAAGGGGGCATCCCCGAGGATCCCATGTGTGGGCACAGGGGCTGGTGTGGGGAGGGCTAGAGTTAGGAGCCAAAAGCGGGGTGGGGGGAGCAGTGGTGGAAGACACACTTCCCTGCCTCCTAACAGTCTGGCATGGGTGGGCCCGGGGCAGCTCAGCCTCTCCACCCCTCCCTGAGCCATGGGGCAGGGGCCACTCACCTTCAGGATGAGGACAGTGATGAAGGCGATGGAGAAGATGATCATCATCTTGATGAACTGATTGTGAGCCATACCTTCCTGGCTGGGGAGGTAATTCTGCAACAGATTTGGGGGCCACATCAGCATCTCTGGCCATAAGGAACTCTAACAGTACCCACACATCGAGGAATAAAAGCCAGCTCTCCACGCACACAGGAACGTGCTGTGGCACAGCCATTATCTTGGCCCAACCCTTCAAGGGCCCTAGGGGGCCAGTACCACCTACCATCAGCCTCATCTGACAGGTGGGCAAACCCAGGGAGACAGATGCAGCTGATGCCTGTCCAGGTGACCCTTATCTGGCTGGTGCTCCATCCCCCAGCTGGTCGTGGGCCACACCCGTGTCCTTCTCTGGAGGATAGTCTTGGTTGACAGAACCACTTAATCCTGAAATACCTGGGAGGTATGCCTCGTCCCCTAGGGACACCTCACAAGCAGGACTGGTTGCTGGAAGTTTCCTGCTCTGGTGGGACAACTGCTGTGGCATTTGCATACATGTGCACACATCCTCTGACACTCCTCCCTCGAGTGTGGGCTAGACCTAGAGACTCACTTCTCACAAATAATAGGATGTGGCAGAGGCGAGTGTGACCTCCAAGGCCACAGGGTCGTTTCCTCCGTGCTCTCTCTCGGATACTCACCGGGGGGAAACCGGCAGCCATGACATGAGGATGATCAAGCAGCCTTATCAAAGGCGCACACGGTGGGGAACTGAGCCAAAGATCCCACAGCCACGCCAGTAAGCCAGCTTGGGAGTGGATCCTTCAGACCTAGTCAAGCCCTTGGCGTCCACAGCCCCATCCCCATCTCAGGCGCAACCTCAAGAGAGACCCTGAGTCTGAACAACCCAGCTAAGCCACTCCCAAATTCCTGATCCTCAGAAACTATGTGAGGTAACAACTGTTTATTGTTTTAAATCACTATGTTTAGGGGTCATTTGTTAAGACAGCAATGAAAACCCTAATATAATTTCTGCACTGCAGTTCATACTCCAGGGCACCCTCTGGGATCCAGCAGCGCTACTTCTAAAGCCACATGTCTGCCTGGCTTCTTCCTTTTGTCTAACTTGCTTCCCTCATTCCTTTCAAGTTTCTTCCCGAGAGCTCTCCTTCAGGAAATCACTGGCACAAGAATCCCTCTCCAAGCTCCACTTTTAGAGAACCCAGCCTAAGCACTGAGGCACAGAGAGGGAAAGCAACTTGCTCAAGGCCACAGAGCCAGTGATAGGAGCAGAGCCTCAGCCCAGACTCACCATGTGGTTCATGGACTTGAAGTTGAGATAGGTGGGCACTTCCATGTAGGAGCTGCAGAGAGTCAGGATGCTCAGGCAGAAATCCAAGAGCTTCAGGGTCATCAGTGGCACCTTGGAGGGGCCCTTTGGAGGAAGAAGACAGACCAGCAAGTCAGCCCCAACCCAGAGGCCCGGGTACCACGGGGCACACAGTGGCCCCTCAGCTTGAGAGACTGTCAGCCAGAGACATCGACGACGCTCTGGTCCATGGTACCCAGAAAGAAACGGAGGTCCATTTCTCAGACGTTCACACCGTGGGCTGGTGCAAACCCAGGACTAGAACCAGGGTGTCCTGACTCCCAGCCCAGGGCCTTCTATACTGTAGCTCCTCAGCCCCCTCAAGGACCACAGTCAGGGGAAGCGTGGAAAGCAACTTTGGGGAACTGCGTCTGTGATTGGCACCAGGCGTCGCGGGCATTCCCACCAAGGATGCTCACCATCCCTACCTTCCTTTCTTCAACGTGGTTACAAAGGAGGGACAAAACAGGGGCTGGGGAGGGAAATGGGGCATGTCCCCTTTCCTATGGTGTAAATTCACACGTGGCTGGCATTTTTTCCGTTCTTAGCACATGCTGAGCACCCAGTGCACGCTTTCCTCATGTAATGCTCATAAGAGATATTGAAGAGACATGATCTCAAGACACATTTTACAGGAAGAAACGTGGGGTGAGGGACTTCCCTGATGGCGCAATGGTTGAGAGTCCGCCTGCCGATGCAGGGGACACGGGTTCGTGCCCCGGTC
>NC_041216.1:11413007-11428684 GCF_002837175.3 Physeter macrocephalus | reverse complement strand
CCGCCAATGCAGGGGACACGGGTTCGAGCCCTGGGCCGGGAAGATCCCACATGCCGCGGAGCAGCTAAGCCCGTGTGCCACAACTACTGAGCTTGCACCCTAGAGCCCACGAGCCGCAACTACTGAGCCTGCATGCCTAGAGCCTGTGCTCCGCAACAAGAGAAGCCACCGCAATGAGAAGCCCGCACAAGGCAATGAAGAGCAGCCCCCACCTCGCCGCAACTAGAGAAAGCCCACACGCAGCAGCGAAGACCCAACGCAGCCAAAAATAAATAAATTAATTAAAAAAAGAAGAAGCATGGGGTGGCTTGTAGGAGCTCAGGGACTTGCTCAAGCTCACCAACTAGAAAGGGCCCTGGGGGCTCCCACGCTCACTGGCCTGGGCTCCTGCGCCTCGCCCGCTGGCCGGCTGTGGGACATGAGACATACTCACCACCCGGCTGCTGCTCCGGGAGACATACTTGAGGTAGGCGGGCAGCTCGATGTAAGAGCCCAGCAGGGTGAGCAGGCACAGGAGGAAGTCCATGATTTGCAGGGACAGGAAGGGCAGCAGGTACTTCTCCTGGTTCTGAAAGGCAGGCCCAGCATGGTCAGAGGTCCCTTGCACAAGGCTCTTCCAGGCAGCCTGATGGTTCCACGGGCCCCCTGGCCCACAGTTCCCTTCCGTCCCGGGGAACTCGGTGCTCTCCTGAATCACCTGCGGGGCTTGGCTGAGGTCACCCCATGGGGATCCACATGCCTTCCTCTGAGTGAGGCTCTGGGCGTGGGGAGAAGGTAAGGCCCAGGCCCTGAGGGTGAGCCGTCTCGGCGTCCCAGGAGACACCAGGAACAGTTCCCATCTACACAGATAAGCACTTGGGGGCTCCAGGACCAGGGTCTGCCTCAACTCGCTCTTAAGAACCCAGTGACGGGGCTTCCCTGGTGGCGCAGTGGTTGAGGGTCCGCCTGCCGATGCAGGGGACGCGGGTTCGTGCCCCGGTCCGGGAAGATCCCACATGCCGCGGAGCGGCGCCACAACAGTGAGGGGCCCGCGTACCGCAAAAAAAAAAAAAAAAAAGAACCCAGTGACGAAAGACTTTGTGTCCATTTGACAAATGAGAAGGCATCAGAGAAGACTTCCTGGAAGTGGGGGCACCAGGGCTAGAGCTGGAAAGAAGCGGGAGGGAAGGGGAGGGTATCGGTGGCAGAAGGGCTGGCAAGAGCCAGGGCCCGGAGGGGGAAAAAAACTTGTGCTGCTTTAACAGTGGGTCTTGCCTCTGTGTAGGCCACCCCCGGGGATGTTCAATCATAGTAAGAGACGCTGGGAGGCTGAGGCTGAAGTCCCTCTCCTTCAGCTGAAAGCAAGTGACCACTATGACCAGTATAAATGCATAGGAACCCACAGTTGGGGACAAAAATCACAGAAAAGGTGTTTTCGTGGTTTCTCACGTGGTTGTCTAAAATCACTCAGGAGGCAGCCAAAACAGCCCCGACTGAAGCTCAGAGGCTTCAGGGACGACCTGATCCATTTTCCTAGCCGGACCATTTGTGTTTCTGCACGGACCACGGGGAACCAAGGTGAAATCACTCCCTGCGGTGTAGGGCTCCCGAGAGTAGCGTTAGCTAGGGAGTGAACAACGGCGTTTCAGGCAAGGTGGAGACATTCCAAACTAGCACCAAATCACCACCCCATCCTGCCGGCCCTGGGCGTGCCAGTCCACCACTGTCTGTCCAGGAAGGATTCTCTTTCCGAGGTCTGCTCTCATGGCTATGTGGCGGGGCCCTGGCTTCAGGCCCTGCTGGGGGCCAAGGGACAGACAGGCTCCTCTTCGCAGGAGGCTGAGCCACAGCCTGCCTCTCTCTCTCAACCGCTAGCTGGATGGCACTGAGCTGGACGCATCTACACCCTCCCTTCTGCTTCTCTCACTGATTTCAAAACCCACTGCTTTCTCCCCTCTACCTAGGCCTCAAAATGACCCTTCCTTTTTTCTCTACCAAATTCCCTGCCACCATTTGCAGTTCAAAAGGATGTGGGTTGCCAGCTAGTTCAGCCAAAGTGTCAATGATCAGCAGTGGCCACAGCTGGCTGTGCACACCCTCGTGCATGGAGGGTGTATTTTCACAGGGAACCGAGGCCTCCAACCTGAGGGATCTGGTGTGGAAAAGGGAGTTTCCAAAAGGTAAGTGTGAAGATGTCTAGGGTGCAGTTTGGATCTCCTCCAAATACCCACCTCCCACCTCTCAGCATCCAGTGCTGCCCACATAGTGGGTATGAATAGGAGGGAGCAGGAGGGCAGCTGGGCCTCCTTGCCAGCCCGCAGATCCTGGCTCCCCTTCCCGTCCCCGAACAGGCACTCACCTTGACCACGCCGATCAGCAGGCTCAAGCTGATGATAAAAAGCATGGTGATGAGCAGGAAGCTGGAGATCAATTCCGCTGAAAGGCAAAGAGAGCAGTGAGGGGCCCGGAAGTATCCCCAGGAACCCACACCTGGGGTTCCAAGGACCACACTTTGGGAACCACTGGTGTGGGCACCATGCCAGTGAACCAGAAAGCCCAGGCCCTACCCTCCTGCAGTTCTCAGTCTTGAGGGGCACACAGAACATTTCAGGTAACACAGGACAGTATAACAGAGGGTACAGGGTGGGAAGGAGGCCTGGGGTCTGCTTTAACCAGGATGAGGTGGGGGAAGGCCTCTGAGGAGGTGGCCTGTGGGCCGAGTGACCAGGAGTCCAGATAGGGACCCCGAGTCAGGGCCCAGCTTGGTGGGGTCAGCGCAGCTGGAGCGTGGGGAGCGAGGGGGAGCATGGACGGAGCTACGAGGCGTGGGAATGCGGCCAGAGAGGTCAGCAGGGGCTGGAGCCCCCGTGAGGAGTGCAATTTTATTCTGGGGGACGGGCTGCTATTGAGCAGGAGAGTCCCGCTGTCACCGTGCTAAGCTGATTAGGTTTGCAAAGCGCCATCCTACCTGCTCTCACACCTGGAGACTTCGGTGTGAACAAGTGGAATTTCTCCATTTGCAGACGTCAAAAAGGACAAGTGGCGGAGCCTCAACTCCACCCCTAGCCGGTGCCCGTCTCCCTGCCACCCCACCCCACTTCGGCTTCCCCTGGACCTACCGATCCTGAGGTAGCCTGTCTTCGAGAACTTGCAGGAGGCCTTGCCGTGGGCCACCTCCACTGAGTGCTCAATGAACAGCAGTACACTCATGATCTGGGGACAGAACAGAGCATTAGTGAGCCGGGGCCTGCACAGCTCCGCCACCAACCCCTCCCACCCCGACGGCGTGCGGTCAGGGCCTGTGAGGAGGGGTCCTGGAGGAGATGGAATGCGGGTCAGTGGGGTACCCCAGGTAAAGTGTGGCCTGTACAGATAGACAGCTCAAGCTCGTAGTTCCTCCTTCTTCCTCTTTCTAGCTGTGTGAGCTTGGGCAAGTTACTTGACCTCTCTGTGCCTCAGTTTCCCCATCTGTACAATGAGAATAATACTGATAGCTACCTAAGGAGGCAGATGGGAGGAGTAAATGAGAACATCCCAGGAGAGCACTTAGAACCACACCCAGTTATCCGTAAAGTGATAACTGTGACTACTGAAGGTCAGGCTTGAGGAAGCTGGGGAGACTGAGGGCTCTCACCAGTGACTGGGCCCCTGCTCTGCACCCTCTTTTATAATGACAAACTCTGAGCATCATGGGATCTTAGTCACAGCATCTGAGCATCACAGAACTTCAGGTTCTTGGGATCATCAACACAGGCCTGGGAGCATCTGACCTGTGAATCCCAGCCCCCATGGCCCCTCAATCCCCATACGCAAAATGGGGATAATAATAATACGTGTCTCATAAGGTTGTAGTGGGGCCAGATGGGATAATTCACTTAGAGTACCTGACAAATAGTAAGCGCTCAATCGGTGCTATTGTTATTGTTATTATTCCCTCTAGACTATAGGTTCTAGGTAGGGAAGGACTGTGTCTCTCTTGTTCACTGCTCTAGCTGTTGTAGATGAATGAACAGAAGGATGGACGGAGGAATGGATGCATGAACGAATAAACCCTATTCCCTCAGGGGACCCTTGCTAAGAATGACAGAGAAGGGGCAAATCTGATGGGCATGAGTGTTGCCATGGCCCTGGCAATAAATGAAGTCCAGCCACAAAACTGCAGTTTGAAAGGACCTTGGAGGTCACCTTACCCCTGCCCTCCATCTTCTAATGCAAGAATACTGGGGCTTCCCTGGTGGCGCAGTGGTTGAGAGTCCGCCTGCCGATGCAGGGGACACGGGTTCATGCCCCAGTGCGGGAGGGTCCCACATGCCGCGGAGCGGCTGGGCCCGTGAGCCATGGCCGCTGGGCCTGCGCGTCCGGAGCCTGTGCTCCACAACGGGAGAGGCCACAACAGTGAGAGGCCCGCGTACCGGAAAAAAAAAAAAAAAAAAAAAAAAAACAAAGAATACTGTGCCGTGCAGCCTCTACTTAAATGCTTCCAATCACTGGGAACTCACAATCTTCTGTGTGTCCACGTCCTTACAGCAAGGCTTTCCCCCCACCATACACACACACTTCTCCAGATGCCGTCTGCCCACACCGCCAACAAGATGTCTCCTCCCTTGTAGTGGATGTCCTACCTCTATTAATATGGCCTAAGTTTACACTGGCTTTCTAGGCGGCCCTCCACTAGTAAATGACGCTCAGCTGACAAGCAACTAGACACCCACCATCTGTTTCCCCCTAGGACTCTGTGGGTTTTTTTTAGCTCAGACATAGGTTTCAATTTGTCTTCCTACCATATTACATCCTGTTCAGGGGACAGAAAGGGACAGCAGAGAAGACAGATGAGGAGCTGGGCTCCAGAGTCAGTCAGAGATGGATTTGAATCCAGGTCATTATGTGACCTTGGGCAAGTCACTTTACCTCTCGGAATTCCCTCATCTGGAAACTGGCAATCACTGGATTTAATAAGGAACAAATTGCATTGTATTTGCAAAGCACTGAGCTTGGAGGCTGGCAGCGGGTGCTCAGCAAGTATAATCTGCTTTTGGCTGGTGTGAGCTTACGTGGGGCAGTCGAGCAGTACCGTGAGGAGAGTGCCAAGGGGCTGACAGTGAGCTTGCTCTAGCTGCCCCCTCTACGTGGTGTGAGGTGAACCAGAAAGGCTTTGTTTCACCAGGAGAGTGGAAAACAGCTCAGAGCGGAAAGCAGACATGGCGGGGGCTGTGACTGGTACCCACAGGAAACAGCTCGGAGAGAGAAATGCGGCTTCCTCAGCCCCTAAAGCCTGGAGCTCCAGCCCCTCTTCTCCCAGCTTCCCCTGTAATGAGGGAGAGAGAAAAGGAGGCAGACGACGGTTCAGTCCAGGACAGAACAGGACACCCTGAAAGACTGGGAGCTCTGGGGCTCCCTGGGGTGTGCCAGCAGAGCACAAATGAGTCGCCGCAGCTGGGCTTAGAAGGGCACTAGCATTCATCAGCTGTGGCACAAGAAGGCTTTTAAAGTCCCAAGAGTCCAAGATTGTCTGAGATCTAGAAAGAAGCTCAGAATCAGACAACCCCAACGTCCAATCACTGGAAAGAGCCTCTGCCCACTTATTTTAGAAGTTCCTTCTGCTTGTTTTCTAAGCTCAGAGAGGTTAGGTGGCTTGCCCAAGGACACACAGCAAGTTGGGGACAAAGTGGACACTGGAGTCCCAGTGTCCCAGTGCTGTCCTGATGCCTTCCCACACACCCCACTCCCCAAGTCACCTCAGAGCCCTGCTAGCCCCGACCCCAGAGGGCTCAGTTATTTTGATCACGTGCCTACGTCAACAAAACCTTTTGCGCACACTACTCTCTATTTCTTGATTTCCAAATTATATGCATGTGCTACTGTCTTGGTTTATAATGAACATCATAAAACGCACATACCCAAAAACTCCAGAAATGAATAAAGAACACGACTAACAAATTTAGAAATTCTAATATTGTCATTCTGAGGCCCCAGTGGTCACCTTGGGTATCACCCCACTTTGGAGACCGGTGCTAACCCACAAACCACTCCCCAGATCCTCAGTTCTGGCCCCAAACATCTCCCACAGCCCTGCTACCATGTCTGCAATCCTGCCATTAGCGTCTCAGCTGCCCCTCTCCAACCACGCCTCCTGAATATCTTGGGACCCCAGGAAGGGGAGGGAAGAGGAGGGACATTTGTACAGCCTGACTCCGTGCCAGGTTTGCCACCCACACCATCCCAGTGATCCTCCCAAACCCAGCCAAGGGACTGTTCTTAATGCTCCCACCCCCATATCACAGATGAGGAAAGCGAGGCTCAGAAAAGGTCCAGTAATTTGTCCAAAGCCTCCCAGCTGATCATCTGTAGGGCCGCGACTCAAACCCAGGCCAGTGGGCCCTGGATCTGATTCTCTTCCCCCCTCCACTGTCCTCCCAGCATCTCCCAGCCTCCTGGCTCTGCCTGAGGCCTGCCCTCCTCGCCCACTCCCATGTGGGTGTGCAGCAGAGTCCGCCGGGCACCCACCTCCTCTTCCCTCTGCCGTCTCCTCCACCTCCCACAGCTTGTGCAAGAAGCAGCAGCAGACACCAGAAGCATTTCTACTTTTGTAAAAACCACCTGTGTTTAAAACCAGCCTCATCCTTTACCCCATTTCACCTTCTCAAACATCCTGTAGAGAGAGGGAGATAATTCTGTCCCCATTTGCCAGACGAGAACCCTGAGGCTCACCGAAGGCAGGAACTAGCCCCAGGTCACAGAGCAGGGCAACCTCAGAGTCTGACTCAGACCCTCTGCTGGCCCCTAACCTTCAACGGAAGACACCAGTCCCCCAATCCAGGAGAAAGATAGGCGTCTCAGCTCCCTAGGAGATGGGGTGGAGAAGAATTGACATTTCTTTTTTTCTTTTTTTTTTTTAAATCCCACATTTGTTTATTTATTTATTTTTGGCCGTGTTGGGTTTTCGTTTCTGTGCGAGGGCTTTCTCTAGTTGTGGCAAGCGGGGGCCACTCTTCATCGCGGTGAGCGAGCCTCTCACTGTCACGGCCTCTCTTGCTGCGGAGCACAGGCTCCAGACGGGCAGGCTCAGTAGTTGTGGCTCACGGGCCTAGTTGCTCCGCGGCATGTGGGATCTTCCCAGACCAGGGCTTGAACCCGTGTCCCCTGCATTAGCAGGCAGATTCTCAAGCACTGCGCCACCAGGGAAATCCGAATTGACATTTCTTGTGCACCTACTGTGTGCTTGGACCTGTACACACAGGCTTGCACCACCATCTCCCAAAACCCTGCAAGAGAGGCAACATTTTCCCCATGGTATAGATGAGGAATGGAGGCTCAGCAAGGAAAATTCACACGCCCTGTGTCACATGGCCTGGCTGGGATGTGAACCCTGTTGCCTGGGTTCCCAGGGTCCAGGCTCCACTCAAGGCTGAGTGGTTGCTCTGGGGCCCAGCCCTGGTCTCACCAACCATCTGGCCACTCTCCCCCGGCAGCTGACCCCCATCCTTGGACACCCGCAGCTCAGAGGACAGCACCTGGAACTTGAGGCCACTCCCACTGCCTCACGGCTGTGTAACTCTGGCCAGGTCCTGGCTCCTCCCTGGCCTCAGTTTACCTCCTCCAGTCAACGTGGAGAGTCACCCCTATTCGCACTGGAATGATTGAACTCCTGCCAACCGCAGCACGTCACACCTAGGCCGCCCAGGGTCTCCCACCCCAGAGCTGCACCCCGCTCATCAGAAGGCCCTCACTGCTCCACCCAAGTCCCCAACCAAGAGCTGTTTGTAATTCCAGAAAGTGCCTGGCTTACCTATAGCATAAGCTGGGAGAGGCCAGGAAACTCCAAGAGTCCAGATTTCCCAGGCCACCTGGCCCTCCCCTTCCCGTCACGCCCCTGGTTTCCACCTGGACACAGAGCTGCCCTATCCCTGAGCTCTGAGGACCTGCCTGGGCCGTGACTCACGCCCTCCTGCGACAGGAACGGGGCTTCTCTCCTCCCACAATGCCCAGGCAGACGGCATTCACCCGCCCAACTTTTCCTCCGTAATAGCATCTTCTCACTCATTGTACCTTAATTCCACATGGTGAGCTCACGTGGTTAAGAGCCAGGGTGCTGGAATCAAGTGGCCAGGGCCCCAACCCCAGCTCTGTGGCCTTGAGCAAGCCACTAACCTCTATGATCCTCAGTCTCCTCATCTGGGAAATGGGGATAATAACTAGACCTGCCTCATAGGGTTGCTCTCAGGTCAAATGACGTGCCAGCACCGAGCCTGGCATACAGCAAGTGCTCCATCAGTGCACACTGTTGGGCAGGTATACACTTGCTCCCTCGTTTATTCATCCAGTAAACACTCTCTGAGCGCATACTGCCTCCAGGCCCTGTCTGGGAAAACCACTGACCCTGGCCTGCAGGTGTCACAGTCCCCAGGGGAACCCAACAGGTGACCAGTGTGTTTAGAATCACGACATGGGACATGCAGGGGGCTCAGAGTCCCTGATGAGGGAGTGATCACAGCTGTTTGGAAGGCTCAGGGAGGGTTTCACAAACAGGAAAAGCTTGACCATGGCTTTGAAGGATAAGTCGGAGTTTTCCAACAGATAGGAGAGAAAAGCATTCCAGGCAGAGTGATCATCGTGTGTAAAGGCCCAGAGCCAGCAGTACAGACCCAGCGAAACTTGGGGGCAGGGAAGAGGCAGGGAAGGCCTCTCCCCTGAAAGAGGGGATATCACCGGTGGGAAAGTGAAGCCCAGAGAGAGGCAGTAGCCAGCCCAAGGCCACACAGCAAGCATGTTGCAGAGTCAGAATCAGCCTCAGTCCTCCTGACACCACACCAGGGCTCGGGCTGCACGACCGAATCCGTCCTGGCCACGCTCAGCACGTCCACTGCCACCTCCACCCTCCATTCCCCTTTCTCACCTCTTCCCTCGGCTTCTCCCTGGTTTCAGTTCTCATTTTCATCCCCTCCCCGTCTCTTCTTTCTCAATAACAAACACAACTTCCCTAGGCTGAGCAATGGAGGAAGTGGCTGGGAGGCCAGGAGAATCTCTGTTTGTTTTCCTGGTGGCTCTGAGAAGCAACCAACAGCCTGAGCTGAGATAAAGGGGGCAGCAGTTGTAGGAGGAGAGGAAGAATCAGGGAGGGTGGAGGGACGGGAGCACTACTGAACGTGGCCGTGGCCGTAACGGTGGTGATGCCGCAGCTGAACGGAATAGAGATGAGGGTCAGGCAGGACGGACAATGGGGACGGTGCTGGGAGGCGGGACTGGCTGTCCTGTGGCTGCATTTGGCATGCTGGTGACAGTTATGATCCTCTGGGCAGTGATCATAGAGGTGGCGGTGGATGCTGCAGGGGTGATGGTGATAGAGGTAACCACAGGGCTGCTGGGAAGTGGTAAATAACTGCAACGACCGTGAGGCCATGCTGTTGCTACTGCTGTTGACGGCAGAGGTGAAAGCATGTTATGATGGTGGTGACACCAGATCCCCTGGCTCTGGGGATCAAACACCAGTTCCCGGGCCAAGAACATGGGCCCACCCTCTCGGACCCCCTGGGGGGCTTAGGACCCACCCTCTCACAAGCAGGCAGGCAGAAACCCAACCTCTGAGCTTCCGGGGGGTAAAATTTACAGGGACACCCAACGCTCAGTGAGCATCTACTATGTGCCAGCCGGTGCGTGGACACTTTCCTGTCTGTTAACTCCACTTCTCCTCACAAGTCTGTGAGGTCAGGACTGTTTACCCACTTACATCCAAGGAGAACAGGGACTGTGGGTGCTTCGGCCGAAGCGGCACAAGGAGTCGGGCCTGGACCTGTCCTCAGCCCTCCCCAACAGAGATAATGCCGTTTGCACAATGGGAAACTGGTCCCAAGTGCACAGCCCTTCCTGCCCGTCTCCCCTTCCAGGGCTGCTCCACCCTGACCCTACATCCTCCGGCTCTGGTGGCCCAAGAGCTCAAGGGCTCCTGCACACTCAGACTATTATTATCATTGTCCTCCTCCTCCTCTTCCTCCTCATCATCATTGCCCCACCCTGAAGCTCAGCCCCCTCTACCTCATCCACCCACCCTGTTTTCCCTGGGGGTCCCCTGGGGCTGTCTGGCGAGAGGATGGGAGCAAAGAACCAGATGTGTCAGCGTCAGGAGGAAGCTCCCCTCCCCCAACCCCACCCCACACTTCCTGTCACAGCTTATCGGGGGCGACTGCGTGGGGCTCATTCCCCCCCCCCCGCAGCACTATCTCCCCAGCCACTTCCCCCAGATGTGTCAGCGTCAGGAGGAAGCTCCCCTCCCCCAACCCCACCCCACACTTCCTGTCACAGCTTATCGGGGGCGACTGCGTGGGGCTCATTCCCCCCCCCCGCAGCACTATCTCCCCAGCCACCTCCCCAGCTGGCCCAGATAAACATCACGATGCGCCCCCCACGAAGCCAAGGCTCAGCTGCTGCCCCAGCCGGGCTGCCTTCACCTCCCTGGGAGCCTGGCTCCTCTGGAGGCTGCGGCTCTGCTGTCCTCCCTCCCATCCCCACCCCCTCCTACTATTAATTGTCCCCCGCAACCCCGCCTGGCCCCTTTACTCCTCTGTGCCTCAGTTTCCTCATCTGTAGAACAGAGAGAAGGCTCCACCCACTAGCAAAGCTGTAGTGAGGAGCACACGAGGTGACATAGGTCTGCTACCACAGATGACAATTCAGAAAAATCGAGTGACCACCAGAAGCACTTGGTGTGGACTCCAAGCCACAGGTCCCCGTGGCCCTTGTAATAGCGCACCCTGGAAACAACCCCAATGGCCCCCCCGTACAGCAGGCCAGATACATTTTGATATATTCATGCAGCGAAATACTATACAGCAAGGGGGAAATGAGCTGGATACACGCAGCCACGCGGAGGAAGGTCACAAATGCAATGGTGAGAGAAAGAAAGAGCCCATGTTGTGTAATCTCATCCCTGGGTACTTCTAGAACTACGTGTGTTGGCAGAAGTCAGCGGGGGCCGCGTAGGGATGAGGTGGGGACACCAGGGGCCCTCGGGGGCTGGTCCCATCCTATTTCTCAATCTGGGTAGAGGTTACCTGGCTGTTCACTTTGAAAAAGGTCATCAAGACGTGCACTTATATACAGGGAGATCAGCTCGGTGGTTTGTGACCACCTAGAGGGGTGAGATAGGGAGGGTGGGAGGGAGACGCAAGAGGGAAGAGGTATGGGAACATATGTATATGTATAACTGATTCACTTTGTTATAAAGCAGAAATTAACACACCATTGTAAAGCAATTATACTCCAATAAAGATGTTAGGAAAAAAAGACGTGCACTTATATAAATTATACATCAATAAAAGGTTTGCAGAAGTAAAATAAAATCGAGATTGGTTGCCACCGGATCAGACCCTGGGGATTACAAAGATGGATAAGGCTGGGCCAAGCCCTGGATGAGCCTCCGGGCCTCCAGGGCAGACCACATGAACCCCAGGACTCCAGCAGGTGGGGGTGGGAGTTGCCCTGGGATGTGGGGGAAACGCTGGGAGCTCGGGGTCCGGGAGCTGGGGGTCCAGGAAGGCTTCTGAGAGGCAGTGAGTCTTAAAGAAGATTTCTCCCAAAGGGCAGAGTGGGAAGGGTGTTCCAGGCAGAGGGAACAGCAGGAGCGAAAGCAAAAGCGAGTGAGACGCATTTAGGAAACTGCAAGAAGCTTCTCTTGGGGAACTGTGACTTGGGCTTACCATGTGCCAGACACAGAGGAGGCCCCCAGGAAATGGTAGCTACTGGGTGGCTGGGCCAGTGGAGGGATGCAGGAGATGCTAGGGGGACATGTGGTTTTACAGGGATGTGACTTTGGGGTCAGCAGGGGTGGGAGAAAGAGCACCCCGGGTGGAAGGGACAGCTTGTGCAAAGGCCGGGAGCTGGCAGAGAACACAGTTCAGATGGCGCGTGCCAAGGTTCATCACCCTGCAGGGTGGGAAGTGCCAGGACGGGAGCAGCTCGCTCTGGCACCACGTCCAGGAAAGCCAGTGTGTCATCCTCTGAGCCCTGTCCCTTGCCTGTGCCCCACATGTGACAGCCCAGCAAGGCCTGTCCTCTGCTCTCTGACCTTTGAACTTTCAGACCTGCTCCCATGAAAGAAGACAGGCTGGCAAGCCTTCCCCTGAAGGGCAAAATTTCTGGCCCAGTGAATCCCAGTGGCTTCTGCCATCCTTGGTGGGGGGGGCGGGGGCGGTGGTCATCCTTTATGGGCACCCATCGGGGAGCTCAGAGTTAGCCACCAGGCTTGGTCCACACCCCCATCCTCCTCCACTTCTTGAGTATCTAGAGAAGTACCCTGCACCCCCAAACAATCGCCATAGAACATCAATTCCTTATTTACCTTCAGGGCAAAGGTCCCCACGTGACAGTAAATGTTACTATTACTGGAGCATTTAGGAGAGGCCAGGTCCTCTGAACACTGACACACACTCTCATTCATTCGTCCTCACCTCAGCCTTATGAGGCAACTTCAGTTATCATTCCTATTTTCCCCCCGTTTTGCAGGGGCCATTGAGACTGCATCTTTGCATGTGGGCTCCGTGTTTCTAAGAACGAGGCTCCCCGGATATTACGGTTGAACCCCCCCCCATTGCTGCCAAGAAGCCTGCCCCTCCCCCACCGTGGTCTGCAGCAGCAGCGGCGGAGCCTGGGCCCCGGGCTCTGGCTCTTTATCTACCCCGGGCTGCAAAGTCGCTTGGCCTGTCCGAGCCTCAGTTTCCTCCTCTGTCAAATGGGGGCTCCAGGGGTAGCTACAATGTGTGGGGCACCCGCTGGGTGCCAGGTGTGTCTCCCACTTGGTTTCCTTTGAGTCTCTGACCTTGCGGGTCATAGTTAAGGGCCCCCAGTTGACAGGGGAGGAAACTGAGGCTTGGGGAGGGGGAGGGACACGCTGGGCCTGCAGCAGGGCTGAGGGGTGGAAGGCAGGAGCCAGTGCCTCACTCTGTACAGCTCCCTGCTCAGCTTCCTGCCTCACTAGAGGTTCTGTGCACCCTCCCCTTCCCCCGGTGGGGTGCGGGTCCCCTGGGAGACCAATGCAGGCCTCAGAGTGAGCTCAGACCGAAGTCCTGGTTCCGGGCCACTGCCCTGGGCTCAAAATAAAAGCCTCACTTCCTGAGAGGCTCTGGACTAGGGTGGTGACCAAGAACCTCGGCCCACCCAGCCTCTGCCTTCCAGCCACGGGGCCGGGTCTGAGTGGGGCCCCGGCCCCTGCACCAGCCCCTGGACCCTCCCCCAGGTTGGTGCCTCTCCCAGCTATGGCCCTCAGACAGCAGTGGGTCCCTCTGACCAAGGTGATGCCCGATGGCTGGAACCACCATTCTCTATCCCCTATTCCCAGAAGCCCCTTATTTCCCTTCCCTTCCCTTCCCTTGGGCCTGAGAACCAGGAAGTGGGGAGGGGATAAGGCCCAGCCTGGGGTCTGGCCTGTCCTGGCCCACCTCACACAGATGACTGGCCACCATCACTCGGCCCACCAGGCCTGTCGCAGCAGGAAGAGACCAACTTTGCCCCCAGAAGGCCCTGCGTGTCACCCCACATTGGCCCAGTAGGTCCAGTGGTCCTCTCGATGGCTCCAACATTTTATAAGCTAGAAGGCAGAGTGCACACCCCAGAGATGGGGAGCACAACTGAGTTCCCACCAGGGCCCCTTGGCCAGGGCACTGGGGAGGGGCCACGACTCCCACCCTATCCCACATGGGGGCATCAGGCGTGAAGGCAGAGGTTCTAACAGACGACCTAACAGTTGGGACCTATTTTTAGGCCCCAAACAGATGAGCTCTCGAAAGGGGACTGGCCTCTGGTCACGTCCCACAGCCCACACTGGGCACTCGCCTGCCAGCCCTCTTCTCCAGTGGGGTCACATCAGCTCAATACCTCAAAACAGTCACCCTGAGACAGGGACCACTGGCCCCATTTAACAGAAGAGAAAACTGAGGCTCAGACAGCAAAGGCACCTGCCTGCTCAAAGTCACATCATGAGTGAGTGATAGAGACGGGTCTGTGATCTTTTCCATCCCAAAGTGGAGCAGAGAGAGAAGAGCCACTGGAATTCTGAGGAGGACAAGTAGGAGGGCTTCCTGGAGGAGGAGGCTTCCCATGAGCTGGACCATAAAGAAGAAATGAAGACTGGGTGACAGAAGGGTCTCTCAGAGAGACAGACCACCCCCTGGGCCATGGGCCAGGTAAAGAATTCATTTGTTCACTCGCTGGCTCCTCCCACACACCTGGGTGCTGGTAGCTGAGGCCTGGAGCAAGACCTTGCCCCACCTCCCTGTGTGACCTGGAGCAAGTCAGGGACCCTCCTGGGCCTCTGTTCACTCATCTGTGAAATGAGAGAACTGGGTCAAACAGAGATCCATCCTTCTACCATGAAGCCTGAAAGAAGCCAGGCATTTGGTCCAGTCTTATCCCTGCTGACCTCTGTAGCCTCCCCCACCACACCTCACGACCATCCCGCCCTCGACCCCAGCTCTATGAGCTTCTCCGTGCTTCCAGAGCATCGCCTGGCCTTTCCTACCTCCACGCCTTTGCTCTCTGCTCCCTCCACAAGCATGCCCTTTTTTCCCCAACATTCCCAAGCAAAGTCCTACTCATCCTTATCACTCCAGCCTCCTCCCAAAAGCCCTTGCTGAATCCCCAGCATCCACCCCAGGGCTGGGCTAAGGCCTCTCATCTGTGCCCCCATAAAAGCCAGCACTGTCATCCATCAACGCCATTATCACAGTTTTTCCTTGGCGGGTTGGAATCCCTAGAAGGCAGAGGCCAGGAATGAGTCAGGCCCATGTGCTGGCCTGGGGCTGGGCACAGAAAAGAAAGACATGTTTGAGAACAAATCTGCATTCACTAGAGGCTCCTTTAAATAATGGAGGTTAAGTGCTTTATTATTAGCAGTGCCTCAGACACGGAGCCTGTTGCCAGCACAACTGTAAGTCAAGTGGTCAGACCCCAGAGCACTGGTAGAGAAAGTCACTTCCCAGTAGAGAAACCTGACAAACACGACCTCAGCCAGGTGATAAAGGTCAACATCAACAGTGATAAGACATACGAAAGTATACACCCTTGATATGAAGTGCGGAGAAGGGCACTTTACCTCTGTGGTCTTCCTCCCAAAACACATTGCCCAAGTCTAACCATGAGAAAAGCACCAGACAAGTCCCATTTGATGAATATTTGACAGAATACATGACTAGTACTCTTCAAAACTGTCAAGGTCATCAAAAACAAGGAAAATCTGAAAAACTATCACAGCCAAGAGAAATCTAAGGACGCATCATGACTATATATAACGTGGGATCCTGGAAGAGAAAAAGGATATTAGGGAAAAGCTGAAGAAATCTGAATAAAGTATGGACGGTAGTTAATAATAGTATATCAGTATTGACTCATCAATTGTGACAAATGTGCCATATTAATATAAGCTGTTAACAATCAGGGAACCCAGATGTGGAGTATACAGGAACTCTGTACTATACAATTTTTCTGTAAATCCAAAACCGTTCTCAAATAAAACGTTTATTTTAAAAAGTAGGGCTTCCTTAGGGCTTCCCTGGTGGCGCAGTGGTTGAGAATCTGCCTGTCAATGCAGGGGACACGGGTTCGAGCCCTGGTCTGGGAGGATCCCACATGCCGCGGAGCAACTGGGCCCGTGAGCCACAATTACTGAGCCCGCGCGTCTGGAGCCTGTGCTCCGCAACAAGAGAGGCCGCGAT